>NC_070628.1:4700442-4750462 GCF_947347685.1 Pleuronectes platessa | reverse complement strand
GCATGTTTCTTTCTTGCACAGTTCATTTTAACTTTGGTTTTAAAAAGGGGCGGATGCTTCCGTAAAGATTTAACAGCTCCATGTCGTTAGGTGCACTAAGTGTCAATCATCCCGGCTCTGAACAGACAGGTAGAGTTTCTGCACACTAATGACACCGGCTTCAAATATGTGTTTGTGTCGTATCGTTTGCACAAGTGAAATAAACCTGCCAGTGCAGCAGTACTTGTATGCAGAGTACTTCAACCTTTGCCCAATGCAATAAAATCTTATTTTACATTTTTTTTACATTTAAAAAAAAGAAGTTAAATCAAGTGGATTTCTATGAGTGAATTGTTGAAATTAGTAAAATAATTGGTTACGCAATTGACAGGAATTCAAGTGTTTGTGTGTGATGCACATTTGTCTAGTTTTATCGGTGGTTATGTTTAAAGCCAGAAGAAGCTGTAATATGAGTTGTTATCTGCAGGTGGTGTGTGTGTGTGTGTGTGTATGTGTGTGTTTCTGCAGCTCCTGTGTGCTTTAGCCCCTTTACAAAACCTGTCCTAACCTTGCTCTCTCCACAAACCTGCAGTGAGCTGCACACAAACACACTGAATCCCTCTCTGCACACTTCACTGGTCTTTTTGCCAAACTCGTAAGCAGCAGCTCCATTCCACTGCGTCCTCCCCCTCTGCCACCCCCCCCCCCCCTCCCACACAGATGTAAAACATCGCTGCGCTCTCCTCTACCAGACCTACCAGCCTACTCAACATTTATTTTAGCTCCCTCTCTCCTTCTCAGAGGGAGAAATGAGCGCTCCTCTGTGCGTTTGTGTGTGTCTGTGTGTGTGTGTGTGTGTGTGTGTGTGTGTGTGACCCGCTGTGCAGGGAAGTGGCTCCGTCCACACGCTGATCAGTGGCCGGCCTGAGCCTGATGGATCGGAGGAGCTTGTCACAGATGAGTTGGTGCAAACGTTGGTGTTTTACACTGTGCAACACTTCATTCCACTCCACTTAGTATCAGCTCGGGCTCAACCCCGCAGCCTGCGATGAGTAATTGTTGACTTTGGCGCTATCAGTTTCCAACAAGGTCAATGGGAGAGGGTGCTGTTGGTGAACAGAAGCTTTCAATGATGCATGCGCCTGAGGGGTGGTTGTGTCTGATTTGTTAAAGTGGGGCAGGAAAGACAAAGAGGCAGGAACAAACCGGAGATGTTCAGATACCGGTGTTTCTTCAGGGATGAATTCAATCTATGGCGTTAACGTGGGCTGAATGTGCTCATGCACGGAGAACACTCTCACGCGTATCAGATTCAGAGTGACAGGTCCCCAGACTGAAGAGAGAGAGAACTGCATTGGATACCACAGCTGCAGGTCTGACTGTCTGCAGGGACAGTAACAACATTATGGACCAACAGCAAGTTAGAGATGTCTTATGATATTATAAGAAGTGTTTTGGTTCCTTATGAGACTGTGGCTGGAAATATTTGAATATGGTAGACCACTACAGTCTATATGGTTAATGGGAAACACTGGGATAACCGATACGAGCATCAGAAACGCCTCTGAAACAGAAGAAGATTCCAGCTCAAGCGTCGGCGTGTGCTTGAATCTATGCACTGATCCCATACGTCTTTAAAGAGCTTTATTAGTTTCACCAGATAAAACTACACTTTCCAAGAAATCACTTCTTCTTCTTCTTCTTCTTCTCCTAAAAAGCCGTGCCACTGCACTGCCACTGGCGAGTCCTGTTTTTAGAGCAGAGAAGAATAATAACGTTGTTGTCAAGTTACCCAGAACCGAAGTAAGATCTCAGCAATTGGGCGATAAATTCATGCTGCAAGTAAAACGTCGACGTGTACATTATGAAAGTCTTAAGCTTCAAGGAGTTTGAAGGAAATACTTGTTACGTGTATTCCTAGATTTATTTATTGGTGTTGTTTTTCAGTTCTGATCGTCAATAAATGAATTTGTTTTCAAAGGGATTAACTTGAGCTATAGGCCAAACAACAACCGGGTTAAATAAGGTTCAGTCCAGGTATCTGTAGGACGATGACATCATCTCTCACAGAAACAGCTTGAAGGAGAGAAAAGAGTCAAAGAGGTTAAAATGTTGAGTGAAAAATGCACAAAACCTCATCAAATGAGAAATTAAGATTCAGAGGGGGTGATAGTCGACTGAGACTCAGCTCCTTCTCTTTTGCAGCGAGAGCCATTAAAGCAGGAATTAGATCCTATTTTTAGATAAAGACCTTTTCAAGATAAAGAAAAGAAGATTAAATGAAGGTAAAGTAGACTTCGTCCTTCTCAATGGGAAGAGATATGACCTCAGAATCCAAACGTCCACTTGAGTGTAAAGAAGTGAAATTATGCAGCAGAAGGTTCATTGAGGTGAAATAACCACAGATCAGGAAAGTTAATACGGGAGGTGAGAAGAATATATGAGACCAGCAGGGTCACGGCACTGGTTATTAACAGTTTTACGTCTGTGGATATGTTTAAGATTAGAGCTTAATCATTGAATTAAAAAATGTAAAGATATCTTTGACAAAAATATTTCAAACAATGTTCAAACCAAGAGAAATGTCACCTTTTAATTGCGTCATATCCACTATGTATGATGAAGGAAAACCACACAGCTAGCCAGTTAGCCAGTTAGCCAGTTAGCCAGTCGGCTGTTGTCACCTTCTACTGTTTGTATCGGTCACTTCTGATGGATCGTGATTAATCATTATCGTTTGCTTCATAACATCAAGCTAGATAAATCGTTATTGTTTTGATTGAGAGCCCCCTAGTGGCCGAAGCTATATTGTTATATTGCTATAACTTCAAATCGGGGCAAACGATGTACGACGAAGAAAAGGCGGGAAAACTCAGTGACCGAAGAAGCTTAAGGGACAAGAAGTGTTGAAGACAGAAGTCCCCACGATCCCATACTTCTTCGATCATTAAGATTGTGAGACACCTACTGACCAAAGTTACATATCGTACGTTTTAAATCAATGAAGCTGCTTCGTCAGCAGGTTTCATGAGTGTACGAGATTCACTCTGTAGAACTTTAAGGTAAAAGCAGACTCACAGTGAAAAACACAGATACAAATCACACAACTCTGCACTTGTACGATGTTGTGTAGCTTCTTTCTCTCCGAGTCGCAGCTCATCACATGGTTCAGTGTTTCCAGCAGCAGCAGCAGCAGCAGCAGGTGTTTCCAGCTGAACCCATTAAACCCACTGCCACCTGTCAATCACCGAGCAGGAGACGGACACATTTAGCTCTATAAAAAAAAGTGGAGCATCCAGCGACTTGACAGCCAGTTATTTTCAGAATGAGAGTTAATTTTGGACTCTGTCAGGCGGCCAGAATCTTTATGAAATGCAAAGTACAGTAAATAATGGTGAGCTACAAATTCTCGTACTGTAAGAAGTCGGGGAACGTTTTAATTAGATTTTTTTTTGCCAAAGCCCAAATCCATCCTGTTGTCATGTAGCGTGTCGGCTGAGAAGCAGGAGGGACCCACGCCGAGGTTCACAACCTCTGCAGCTTGTGCTCGATCTCAGATCCGTCCCTGGATTGTGATCCTGTTCTCCGGGCTTTAGAGGAACTGGGCCAGCTACTTAAAATATGAGAGAGAGAGAGAGAGAGAGAGAGAGAGAGGAGAGAGAGAGAGAGAGAGAGAGAGAGAGAGAGAGAGAGAGAGAGAGAGAGAGAGAGAGAGAGAGAGAGAGAGAGAGAGAGAGAGAGAGAGAGAGAGAGAGAGAGAGACGCCTCACCTCACCTCTCATCTCCTCCTCCCTGTTGACTAATGAGCTTCAGGTTTAACAAGCTCATTAAGGCGGGGTCGGCAGGAGTCTAATTGTACCAGATGATTGCTCCTGTGGCTGCGTGAACCCAGGGGCTGGACGGCTACATTTAGAGACCTGCTCCTCGTCGGGCACCCAGGGCTCATCAACACACATCACTGGATTCACTGCTGCCAATAATAAGAAGCTATCTGAGGCTGCATTGCATTCTGGTCTATTTGTACTGCTGCGTGTAGAAAATAGTGAATCGTAGAATTGAGCCCCTTGGTCTTTGGTTCATAGGGTTGTGGTGATGTTGCTGTGGATCTGGTGTCTTGAGTTATGAAGTCTGGATACTTTACTGAACTTTTCCGGAGAGGCTGTATGTGGTAACGTAAATGTCCGAGTCAGCTGTTCTGGACACTTTCCTGCCAGATCCCAAGTAAAATGTCCAGATCGTTGACTATCGTTGGTCGTTGACTTGAAAGTGGAAGAAAACAAATATCTCCGGATGAACAAGAGCTGAGAAAGACGTGGAAGGATTCTGAGATATGAGATCTGTGGTGATAAGGGCTGATCCAGGTGTTGATGACGAGTCTGACCCGGAAGATCTATTGCTGCTTCTTCATATGTGAAAGGGAAACTCTGGATAATGTCCGATCGTGACTTCATGTGTGAAAACAGCTCAACACACAAAATGGCTCATCCTGGTTTTAAAAGGGTTTTTGTCTGTTTATCAGCTTTTCACCTTTTTCAAGAGCAGAGGCTGAAAGAAACTGGATTCAATGAAGTGATGGCTTTTCTTATGCTGCTTTTTAAATATCAAATTCAGTTTATGGTTTTATTAACAGGCTGAAGTGTTAAAAAAAAAAAAAACAGTAAATTGAAAAATAGAAACAGATGCTTCAGAGACAAATGTAAAAAGACAAGGACGGGGTTTAAGGAGGTAGAATGATGATGGTGAAGAGATGGAGCGAGAGAGGGAGCGATGGAGGGAGAGATGGAGGGCGGTTAAGAGAAAGGAGGGATTGCTCTGTCACATCATATTTGGTGTTTTTGTGGGGAGATAGTATCTTATCACCCCGGTAACACATTTTCACATCATCTATAAATTACAGCCAGCGGCAAGTCGGCATGATTATAAAACATCTTCTGCAAGGATGCATTAAAAATAACAGCCATGAATTCAAACCCTGTGTGTGTGTTTGTGTGTTTGTGTGTGTGTGTGTGCGCACGTGTGTGTGTGTGTGTGTGTGTGTGTGTGTGTGTGTGTGTGTGTGTGTGTGTGTGTGTGTGTGTGTGTGTGTGTGTGTGTGTGTGTGTGTGTGTGTGTGTGTGTGTGTGTGTGTGTGTGTGTGTGTGTGTGTGTGTGTGTGTGTGTCGTCGGGGTCAGGGTAATCTCAGTGGATTGTTAATCCAGCCGACTCCCTCACTCCCCAGCTTCATTAATCTGCCACTTGCCTCTGTCTCATTTTCTTCTTCACACACACACACACACACACACACACACACACCCAAACACACACACATCTATACACACACACACACTTGTTCATGCAGTCAGTCTTTCACCTACAGACACGTTTGTGCTTGAACATGCTTTTTAAATGTGTAATTCTTAATTTACAACATGTTCATGTGCAGCTTGGTTGGAGTCAAGTTGGCTGTTGGGCCTTAGTGGAGGTACGTGCAGACTCAAATCAACCTCATGGTGGCGCTACAGCAAAAATCAGGGGGTCACCAGCAATATAATCTCTATTTTAAATTGAGTGATGCTTTAGTGTAACTCTTCTTACAGAGGAAAGGTTCCTTCTCACTCCCTCACTCACACTCTGTCCTGGGAGGATTCTGTATCCCACAGACTCTCTCTGCACCTCTGCTCAACTTTTACTTTCCTTCTCTCCTCCTCCTCCTCCCCCTCATCTTCACCTCCCTCCCACTGCTTTAACCGCTCCTCGTTCTTTTCTCTTTTTTTGGGCTCCCGTTTCGTCTCCACAGCTCCAACGCTTGTCCAATTTTTAACGTCTCTCGTGAGCGCCCCCACTTTTCTGTTTCTGTCTTTCTCCTGCACACGATTTGGTTTACAGCTCCGATAACGACCCTATTGACATGGATTCTAATTTAAAATCTGGCAGATTTTTTTGATTCCAGACACACTAATGATAACCAGGACTGTTGAGCATCTCACACACACACACACACACACACACACACACAAACACACAAACACACACACACACACACACACACACACACTAATTTGCCTTGGAGGAGGGCATCTCCTCTTCATCACTTGCAAATGGCTCATACTTTTGGACCTTCTCTCTCTCTCTCTCTCTCTCTCTCTCTCTCTCTCTCTCTCTCTCTCTCTCCCTCTCTCTCCCTCTATCCCTGCCTTAAAAACACACACACACACTTACATCGTACTGCCAGTTGTACACATGTATTTACACACAGAAACCAAAAGATGCAATTCATATATGCAGATGTTTCTCCATTTAAATCATCAATCAATCAACCAATGAGAACCTTTCACAGGTTTCAGCTTCACACACGTGTTTGGAATCATTTTTTCTTTTCTCACTTTCACGTGAAAGGAATTGATAAAACAAAGAACTGGACCTCGGACTTTGTCACGTGTCACTTTTTAAGAAGTTTCAAAATATCTCAAATCAATCCTCAGATAATGAAAGTCAGCTCCACCTCACACACATGAATCATCACACACCTGGATACAACAATAATATAAAATACTCTCATATATGAAGACACAGATCCCTTCTTTCACCATTTTCTTACTTTTCCACAATCTCTTCTTCTCACACACACACACACACACACACACACAGACCAAACATCTCTCCTTTTTGCATCAGTCATCTTCCTTTGCATTCATCCTTTCTTTTGAAACATCCCTTCTTCCTCTCTCTGTTCTTCACTTACTGTTACATCACGTTATCTTCCACCAGTAAAAAGTGTGTAAAGTCTTACCTGTCCGCTCTCACCGTCTCTTCTCTCACTGGGTTGAGTGTGTCCGTCTCTCTGCTCTCTTCTCTCTCTCCTCTCACTGACTTTTTATGCTTGTTTGTGTGTCTGTGTGTGTGTGTGTTTGTCTTCCAGGCGATGTTTGACTTTCGCGGCAACGACAAGTCGGAGTTGAACCTGAAGAGGGGAGAGGTGATCTTCCTGCTGCGACGAGTCAACGCCGACTGGCTGGAGGTAAGAACGGAGAGAGAGGGAGCGAGAGTGGGAGAGGGAGGGAGGGAGGGAGGAGAGAAAGAGTGGGAGACTGGATCTCGGTGAAAGATGGATGGAGAGGGAGAGGGAGGGATGGGAGAGATATTGAAGAGGTGGCGGGGGAGAGGAGGCACGAGAGTAAAAATGGAAAGAGAGGGAGGAATCTTGTTCAGGATGGTGGAGGGAAGGACAGAGATGAAAGAGTGGAGGAGGAAAGAGGAAAGTGATGGAGGCAAAGACAAGGAATGGAGAAAATGTTGGGGATGAAGATAGGGGGGGAAAGGGGAGATGGAGGAGGACGAGAGGATGAGATGGGAGGAACAAAATGAAAAGCAAACTTTGATTCTACATTTGTGTGTCTGCGATCATGTCATCCCCTCGTCTACAAGAAGCTGCAGCACAGAACTAAATGTATCACAACATGTAGTGAAGACACAACTGGAAGATGTTTGCAGATAAAGATGTGTTCACACCTTTGTGTCTGGACCGAGACATTGTGTAGTGGTTTGCATGGTCCCCTCATCAGGCTCTGGGTTCGAGTCCTGGTTCGAGTTCTGGTTCGGCCCCTTCTCTGTGGAGTTATATTATCCTGTGGGTTTTCTCTCTAGCCCCCCCCCCCCCCTCCAGTCCAAAGACCAGCAGGTTGGGTTAATTGGAGACTCTAATTGGAACGTAGAGGTGAATATGAGTGTGAATGGTTCTCTGTTTGTGTAAAGATCCCTTACCATTGGTCAAAAAACCCAAACATCTGGATTTTGTCTCCTATCAGAATGAAACACAATCAGTATTTACTCTGAGGTCTAATACCTCCAGCTCCCATTTGCGTTGATGGAAACATGACACCCAGAAGAACTTGATAATTCCTTGGCCCTGAATGTGTACATCTTGTTTTTTACATCTTTGGATCAATGCACAACAGCAAAACATTTTCTTTGTATCGTGCAAAACTTTACGTACAGGGGAGAAAGAAGCATAAATAAAGAGCAAACTCCTTCTATTGGGAATGAAGTCGAACGTCCATTTTGAATGGCGTGTTTACAAGCGTTTGAAAAAACCTGCGTTTACCTGTTAATTTAGTTGTAAAAGATTTTTTGGATGATATCTGCTCCTTTATTTGTACTCGTTGGGTCATAAGAGAAATATTCTTTCTAGTTTGAAGTAGAAGTACTCGACCGGCCTGAACAGAGACTTGACCTCAACTCTATTTGACGTCTGAGAGATGGAACTCGAACATATGATCCCACCACAGCCCCAGTGATGCTCTGGTGGTTAATTTCCTGCAGCCCGGCTCTTGCATATTACATTTTAATGACACTTTGAAAGAGAGATTAGAATTTGTGTCATCTCCACACAGCAACAGACCAGAACAGTCACTGGTGTGGCGGAGGTGCCCTGCTCCACTTTCCTGCGCAGGAACAATTACTTAATGAACAAAATGACCTGATTCCACACTGCATGTCTCACGTGGAAGTAGTGCTGTCCAAAAATGGGATGTGGGACATTTTTAATTAGCTTAAATTCGAAGCAGGGACACATTTGTCGTGGAAAACCTGCTCTGTCACATCGTACGTAAAGAAGAAGGTCAGGAAACGTGTTTAATGAAAATGTGTGAGGTGTTGAGATGGAGTGATGAGAAGCCGGGAGTGGATGAGTGGGAGACAGAGAGAGAGAGCGGGAGAGAGAGAGAGAGAGAGAGAGGAGGTGGAAGCTGTGGTGGGAGCGAGGGAGCGAGGGAGCGAGTGGAGGAGGAGGATGCACTTATCCTGCCCCTGGCTTCTCTCGATACAGATCCTAGAAATCACCACGGAGGAGAATGATAATCTGTTTATTCTTATGCAACACTGCAAAACACTCGTTGGTCATTTTCGGCGTCTTTGCCTCCGCCCTTGTGGGGGCTTTTCAGTATTTTAGGGTGGGCGAGGTTAATGCAACACTTACGACTCGTGGAAAGTTGACTGAGTGCGTTTGATTTAGTCAGTAGACGAAGAGGCTGTGGGTGGAGAGCGTGACAAATCCAACGGGCAGACTGGTGCATCAAGGTAAAATGTTTCAAACTCACCAGAGGAGAGAGATCTCATCGGTTTCAGGATGTTTCAGGAGAGAAAATGAGAAAAACTCTCTGAGCAGGAGAAGCTGCAAACATTTCCGATGAGAAACCGACTTCATCTGCATCTGGTGTCACGTTATTCCAAAACCACATCACCAAGAAATCACCGAAATGTTTCCACGTTCCAGAAATAAGATTAACTGGTGAGTCGAGAGGAAAGAAGCCTATATGACATTTATTAAAACATACAATAGGTATCTGTAATATCATCTTTTGACGTGACTGGGTAGGTATCGATTAGTCTGTATATTCCTATTGGCTTTTATTTTGAAAATAAACTTCGGTTAGCGTACAGCTCCTTTAACTTAAACTTAAGAATGTTCATTCCCCTTATCTTCAAAGTGGTCTCTAAGGTACTCTCCTATTAAACAAATAAAATACCTTTATTCTCATGGCATGGTCATAGTAAATGGTGGATAAACTGTGTTTTTATAGCATTTATTCTTATCGCCCCTCAAAGCGCTTAAACTTCATATCCAACCCAAACTCGGACTGGTTTTGGCAGAACGCCCAAGTCCCTTAACTGTTAAGTGCTCCAGGAAGCTCCTTTACAAATATCCTGGTTTATTGTTACACGTATAATAATCTTCAGGAGCGATGCCTTTGATTTGCAGCGTGAGATCATTGAAATGCTTGAAGAAGAAGCCTGGAGAGAATTCCACGTGTCAGGCCCGATGGGACCGAACCTCATATCTCACACGTTGATGCTTCCTTGTACAGTAAACTGCCGGAGATGTGCTCCATGAGATGTTCTCTGCACGTGTCTGAGCAGACTTCAGGTGAATGGACACCTGGAGGGTATTAAACACCGAGCGGTCGGGTTGACTGTTTGGAACAGAGGCAGCACGTCCTGAATAATAGGTTCATTAGTTTGGGAAAACGATTCTCCAGACGAAGCTCCATCCTCATATTTCTCTCCTTCAAATCATCCACTCATCTCGTCGTCAGTGTTCTATCAGTCCGGCCGTTCACTTTCTCCATCTCCTCTTCTCTTTTCTTTTCTTCAGGGCACGGTGAACAATCAGACGGGCATTTTCCCAGAATCCTTCGTGAAGATCATAAAGCCCCTCCCAGAGAGTGAATCGGAAGGTGAAGGTGGAGCTCACACCTACAGCTGCCTGCGCTGCTTCCTGCTCACCCCCTCTGGAGTCGCCACCAGGTCTGCTCGGGAGTGTGTGTGTGTGTGTGTGTGTGTGTGTATCTGTGTGTGTGTGTGTATGCTTGTGCATGTGTGTTTGTGTCAGGTTATCTTTTCACCCCTGTCAGGCGTTTCTTTATTTGTCAGCAGGATTTAGCAAAAATACTGCTGAGCTGGTTTCCACAAAACTTGGTTTAAGGGTGAGACAAGAAGAAAAAAAAAATGAATTTGCAAAATAAAGTTTGGTAGTGTTGAAATTGAACATGTCTGACATCACACTGAGTTGGTCTTTAGTCTTAGATTCGGGGAATATTGCTTAGATCGTCATATTTCCAGCCACCTGACTCGAACTTTGTCGTTTGTGAATATTAAGTTGAACCTCAATCAGTCCAACAACAGAATGCATGGATATGATCGGCTGTAGTTTCACCCGAATGCTAAAAGGTTTAGAATGTAACTTGCAGAAATCTGTATTAGTTTTTTACTCTGAGCACAAAGCAGTTGTACTCTGTTCAAATCTGAGGGTCTTTACTCAAAAATAAATAAAAGTTTGCCCGGAGATAAATTCATCCCAGCAGGTGAAAATGTCATATTATGGCTAAAAGACTAAATCAATACTAACTTCACCAAAATGAATCTCCTGAGAAAACACTTCACATGGTCTAATCTCAGTTAAGCTCTTGGGAACGGGGTCAATGGAATCGTTTTGTTTTGTGTAACATCTCTGGTGATTACACCTGTAGGGCTGAATATTTCATGAGCCTTTGAAAAAAACGTCCAAAACTCAGTGTTTTAAAACTGATCCTGTAAGATTGTGTGTTTGTGTGTGTGCAGAGACGTGTGTGTCCAGGAGGACCTCACCATCCAGCCGTCACACAAGGAGCTACTGTCCCGCATGAGGTACGTCCCCTCACAGCACAGACTTCACTTCCTTTCACTTATTTCCTTCGACTCGTACGAAGCGATGACAAATATCACGTTTCATAACTCTTCATTAGATTTATACTCACGTGGGGAAACAGTGATGAGGAGAAACAACGTGTTAATAATTCCTCTGGACGCTTGTTTAGTTGTTTTCGGGGGAAATGATGGGATCCAACCTCACACCTTCTAAATGATGTGCTAATGGGATCCAACATGGACGTATTTGATGACAGGCTGCAGTGAGCTCAGTGGAGGACATCATGCTGTCATCATCACGACGGGAATGAAAAGCCTCAGTTTGTTGCTTGTGTCGCACATCAACGAAAAAGTGACTAATTGCTGAGTGGTGACCTTTGACCTCTCTCTACCCATTTCAACTTGGCCTTTTAAAAGATGCTGAAGATATGAATTAAGCGTTTTTTGTTCTCACAGCCGAGCGAGAGATGCTCCGATGATCTCAGGCGACCTTTGTGTATCTCACTGCCTGAGTAGTTTCTGAGTGTGAAATTTCAGATAAAACACGGATGAGTAGACGTTAAGTCCCCCCCCCCCCCCCCCGGGGGCTGTTGTGCACCGCAAAACCTGCAAATTACCGTTTGCCAATCATCGCCTCTCATCAAATTGGTTCCTGTGGGACCTCCGACTCCCCTCGCCCCCCCCCCCTCCTCCCTCCCCACCGCGCCGCCATCACCGGATGCACATGGTCATTACGCCGCCGTATCTGCTCCTCTCCGTCTTTCTCTCTTTGGCTCCGCCGCTCCCTCGATCTCTCATTATCTGGTAATTTAGATAGGTGAGCGCTGTGATGATTAGTCCTCCCCGTTCATAATCAGTTCATTTCCACCGCGTATCTGCTCGTTATTGTTTTCCTTGCGTTCGGGCGCGTTGTGCCCTGGAGCAGGATGGATGAGACCCTGGTCCTCAGGTTTAAAATGGCTCGGTGCTGATAAAGGGAAAGGGAGGAAGATGAGGAGAAGACGAGAAGAGGGAGGGTTGTGTTTCATGAAACAAGAAAGAGGAAGAGGAGAAGAGTCAGTGAGGAAAGAGAGAAGCAACTACAGATGCTGCTGAGCTGTAGTGTAGAATAAAACTAATTGATGAAGGTCATCTTTTGATTATTACTTATTATCACATTTAATAACATTTAAAAAACTTAAACATGGAGAATCTGTCTCTGACCATATAAAGTCACCTCATCGCTCATCATGCAGAACTTTGTGGAGATTTCCATCCGACGAGAACGTGACTTTAACGTGATAACTCAGATCTCTGTGTCCTTCCTGTGTCCTTTCATTGCTCGGGGCAGGAAGTGTTTAAATAATCCTGCGCTTATCCTGGGGGGGGGGGGGGGGGGCATTAACTGTATTTAAAGATGGACGACATGACAGCTCCCAGAAAGTGAAGCCAAAGCGTCTCAGTTGCCCTCTGGTCGTTGTCTGCTGTAAAGGTCATAACCACCTCCTCCATGTTAGTGGATTGGACATGGACCTAACCAGAAAGTTTTAATTCATTATTTGATGATTATAAAACATTATGAAACATCGTGATTGACAGCTGAGACTCCTCCCCCCGATGGCTGCTGCATGGACTGTGTCTCTGAGAAAAAGCTCTAGTCCTGGTTTGATTGGTCAATTTTAAATCTCAGCTGTGATGTCATACTTTCAAACTGAGGTTCAAACTTTTCTGACGTCTCTTCTCTGCGTGTCCCTCAGAAACGTCTTCAAGGAGGACGACATCGCCCTGAACTACAGAGACCCCGAGGGCGACCTCATCCGCATCCTGGACGACGAGGACGTCCAGCTGATGATCAAGGAGAGCTGTCGTCAGCAGGTCGATCACAAGAGACCTGTCAATCAGTTCCCGTGGGAGCTGCATGTGACCTTGACCTCTGACCTCTCTGTTTACAACACCGAGGCGTGAGAGAGAGAGGAGCTGAGGTTCATTCCCCGGAGGTAGAGAAACAGTTTGACCCTTACTGAGAGTTAACGTCCTACTCATTTCACATTTCTACTAATTTAATGGCATCTTCACATTTTATAAGATTTAGATTTGTTCTCACTCTGGAGAAGCTGAGCAGCTTGTTGTAGATTTCAAATCCACCTCAGCTCAGCCTGAGGAAAATATCTCAGAGTACAGAAAATTGAATATGTAAAAAATGGATATTACTTCAAACAGGTCGGAGGTTTTCTGACTCAGCTTGAAGCTACTTTTATACTGAAACTTTTCTCTTGTTAATAAAAAGCTGTTCACATTCTGTGTATGTCGATTCTGTGTATTCAAGTTTATACTATGTTTATAATAGAATTGTTGCCAAATCCAAATCGCATCAAATTCAACACTGCACTTCCTCTGTCCCTTAACAACACACATGACGAGTGTGAAGCCGATAAGATGAACGGTTCTGCACTTACTATAGATGGTGGCAAGTTCCGCAAAATATTATTAAGTTTGAATGTTTTAGAGAAACTCAACAAATTCCACAATGGACAAATACTCGGTGACGGTGGAGAGAAAACCAGAAGAAACCTCAAACAGAACCGGACTCTGTGTGGGCGTCCATACCTCCACCTGTTGGACTGGGAGAAGAGAAGTGGGGGAGAGGAGAGGTGGATGGAAAGATGAGAAAGAGGAGAAGAAAGAGGGACAGAGTTAAGACAGAGGCCAGGAATGGAAATATTCATATTTGCTGGTTGCTCGCTCTTAAGTGTGAAGATGTGCAGGATTTGTTATGTCACTGAAAACTGAATCTCTGGACTGTCGGTCCCACAAACAAAAACAATACGAAGACATCACCTCTGGATTCAGGGTTGATGATGGACATGGTTTTTCCACTACTTTCTATATGTCATATCCTAAAATGGAGACACTTCCTGCCAGATTATTCTGTGCAACTTCTCAAGACTGCAGAATTAAGAAAGCAACATTTGAATTTCCCAAAACAGAACAATCCCAGAGTATCGATCCATGTAACCATCTAATCCTGAGGGTTTTGGGAACACGTGCTTGGATTGATGGTTTGTTTTTGTCCTCCACGTCTTTGTCTCACGCTCACATTTTGTCCACGTGTCCACTTTTCATTCACACTCGCCTCTGGACATTCAGATATTAACTTTGCTGGCAGGACAGTTTTTTCTCCTCATCTCTAATGCAAAGTTATTCCCCTCATATTCCCGTTCAACAACCTTCTCCCAGACCCTGTGGAAGTTATGAATCTTTAAAAGTTGCTTATCGCACCAGAGGTGACTGGAACTCGCTCGTACTTAAGAGTAAGCACCTTCATTCTATTCAGTATTCATGTGCTTGTTTTGTTCCTGTCTTGAGGAGGAAGCAGCTTTATGGAAATATGTTTTGAATTTTGAATTCACATCTTTATCTGCTTCTTAGTAATGAGAAAATATATTTAATTGCCAGTTTTGGGAGAAATGCAACATTGTCCAGATGACAGTTTTTTTTTTTAACAGTATCCTAAAATACAGATGTGCTCCCGGGAGACATGTGGGTGTAAATTGTGTATTTCTCAGGTGTTAATGGTTTTTTTGTTGATCATCTGCTCCTGTGAAGCTCAGCACACGGATGTGGATCCTCACCACTGTTCTGATATTCACTCTCACAGAGATGATCTGTGCAAAAACTAAATAAAAGATTATATTGATGTTTGTGGGCTTAAAGGATCAGAGACACAAAACTTAATCCCTGATAAAGGGTTAGGACACTTTAGTAACACACACACACACACACAAACAAACACACACACACACGTTGATTTATCCAAGTCTAAATCACATCAGTACAGGGGCAGTTACAGGTATTTAGGGGATAAACCCGTTTGTCTCTGTGATCACTTTATCTACATTTGACTCCAATTAGATTGATTTGGCTTTTTCACTGTTAAAGAGCAGATGAGAGTTCCAGTGATTGACAAGCGCGGTGACACCGGTTTGACATTTGGCTCAACACATGCAAATACACGTGCAAACCCCAGAAGTGTTTCCAGAGGACCCAGATAAGTGATGGACCTGCTGTAGTTTAATGCTTTGTGAAGTTAGTACTCGTCAGTGTTGAGGGAACTTCACAAAGCGTTGATCATCACTTCTTTGGTTCGCCTGCAAACATTTCCTCTCCAGTTTTCACAATTTGCAGAATCTGTGTCTGTGGCCCCTGAATACGGACACATAGTGAAAACCTGCACTGGTCTCAGTACCAAAATAAGTAAAAAAAAAATGTTTGCTTTATTGATGTGTTCTGAGAGTTGCAAGAATAGGCCAGGTCTGTAATTATCTGTCAGTCAGACCCAGTGAGTCAGTTTCACATTCTGTCCCCTTCAGGTTCTGTTTCTCTCTGTCACTCATCCTCAGCCTCTCGGTGACAGAGGGCGAACTCCATCTGAGGAGCTGGTTCGCCCAGAATCTAATTATCCACGTTCCTCTCTGCTGCCACGACGGCCTGTTGTACATCTAATTAAGCCCATAATGAATTAGGACCAAGTCATGTCAGCCTGTGAACAAGTGAGGGATTGAAATTTAATTTGACTCTATGTTAGCTAATCTGAGCAGAATCGCTTATTATCAGTTAATTCAATGTATCAGCAGAAGTCTGTAAATGTTGCATATCTCTCCATTCAGTTTAAAATTAAATACCATCAAATCATAGAAGCAGTTTTCTCAGGGCACTTTTTATAGAGAGCAGCTCCAGCATGAACTCTTCAGAATAAAATTCACCCAGCGTGACCCAACATTTCCTCATTAGCAAACTTTGGGCAACAGTGACAATGGAAACTTTCCTTTTGAAGGTCCAGTGTTGATTTAGCAGAAAATAAATATAACATAATCCTATCAATGTTTTTACCAGTGTTTAATCATCAAAACTCTAAGAATTTGTGTTTTATTTACCCTAGAATGAGCCTTTGTATTTAAATTCTTTATATTTTCATCTGGTTCAGGTCCTTTCTATGGAGGCAGCCATGTTTTTTTACAGTAGCCCAAACTGGACAAACTAAACATCTTTTGAGTTTTTATGACAATTGAAGGTTACCACAGCTTCTCTTTTATGTTTTAAAGGGCAAAAATGCAACTTCACCACTAGATGTCACTAGATTCTACACCCTGAACCTTTAACACGTATAACCATGAACACAATGTCAATATCAGAATATTAGCTGTTATGGACCCAGAACCTCCAAGTCGACACAGGCTCCTGAGGATGAACAATGTGCTGCTGATAACTGACTGACAACTGACAGCTGTCAACCTGGGCTCAGGACTGACAGTGTGGGGACACTGAAAACTCAGAATGTGTCTCCGGGAAAAATATCGTAAGTTATTTTCAGGACTCAGGATAGAAGTGGATCACCAGTGAGGATGATGGGATTCGAGCCAGTGGAGGGTTAGGGTTATGAAGATGGTTTTCCATTGCCAGCACGCTCTCACTGGGTTTAGAACTCGCTTGCAGCTCTTAAGGACGGCTAACATCACATGGTGCAGCCCGTGGACCACATGACGAGCTGCAGCTGCTTCTGCTTCACCACGATGGTGATGGGAATGTGACAGGTGGGTTCACTGTATGATAGACATCACAGAGGGGGGGAAATTACAGTGTCCACTTTCTCTCTCAAAGCCACAAAAGTAAACCTCATGGTGGCGCTACAGCAGGGGTTATTAGGATTAATCCTCTTGCTACGATGAATACAAAACTCCACAGTGATCCATTGTGTAGCTGTTGAGATATTTCACTGTGGACCAAACGCAGAGGAGCCACAGACTGATATCCATCCACAGAGCGGAGCTGCCGGCGCGGCTAAAAATACCCTCCTCCAGTTTCCACAGTAACTGGCATCAGCTTCTTTTTTATTTTTTTGTGATACCCTAAAGAGTCGTGAATCTTCTTCTCAACCACCACAGGTGAGGTAAGGAGAGGGGGGGGGGGGGGGGCAGTGAGAGAACATCTCTGCTGGGACGTAACACTGGTTCGTGTCAGAGAGACTGAAATAGTTGAATCTGTGCTTGTTCACCTCCCAGAGTGAAACAAACAGCTGGAAGGCCTCGACCTGAATTTACCAACATGTGTTTTATTTCCCCCCGCCTCCCGACCTCCTCCTTCACATCCCCAACCTTCCTCTCACCTTCTCCTCTTTCGCTCTCCCTTGTTTACTCTCTCCATTTGGCAACCCCCAGTGTTTTAAATCTTCACTTACTGGAATCAAAGTTTTCCATTTACAGCAGGTAGCCACTCGGAATAGAACGAGCTGAATCACGTGGTGATAAGTTACCGCTGCCGCTGTGGCTGCTTCTCACTGCAGTTGTGTCGGGAGATTGCTTTTTTCTTTTTTCAAAAACACATTATTCTACGATCCAAATTGCTTTTGGAGGAGCTTTTGCAGTGAGGAGGATATCCATTTAAAGTTCCCTGATAAGGTAAACCCCACCATTAGTTTGAGTTATGTAGCTTTTGAAAATGTTTTTTTTTTTTTAGACCTTTTCATAGAAGGTGGGCTAAACATTTGTTGGACACGTACCAACAGAGCTCCACTGATATTTCTGCCGGCCGATAACATCTGAGGATATCAGCCTTTCACAGGCTTGTACTTCCATCTGCGTTGGCTGATAGGAGCAGATGAGAAAAGCTTTTATTTTACAGAATACACTATGTTGAAAACGTGCTTTTAGGTTTTTACATTTCATCAAACTAAATCTTTACAGTCCTCTGTTGTTAAACTGTCGCTAAAGTCTGAGGAAAATAACCCCGATGATGTTATCTGAGCTTGGGACTGGATTTAAAGCCGGTTTCACTTGGAAAGTGAACTGTGTGGTCACAGCTCAGTGAACAGCTGAAGACATGACTCAGAGAAGCAAACGATGGAATTTCATGGTTCATATTTGCTTAAGAGGGACCAGGCAAAGGGCAAAGTGCAAAGTGCAAAGGGTAAAGGATTAGGAGTTAGAGACAGGAGAGTAAAAGACCAGAGGAAGAGGTGAAGGAGTCAGAGAAAAAGGGCAAAAATCCCCCAAAAGTAAGTTCGGGAGTATGCAGGTGGAAATAAGGTGATGCATGATAGACAGTCTGACAGAGAGTGAGTGAAAGATATGAATATGAGACACAAGTGGCGGGTGTGAGCACCAGGGAGCTGGTTCAGGGGAACAGGTGAGCGTAGGTGTGAGGGATCAGGTGACTGGAGGCTGGGGGGGCTGCAGAGCGGTTGCAGGCGAAAGGAGAGTTCGTGACTGTAGGAAAACGTTGGAGGACGTGAACTACTGAAATGGAGACAGACTCAGCAGTTTAATGAGTCGCATTTTAAATCTTCTGGTCACTGGTCCCTCATTCCTTCATTCAAGATCTGACCGTGTGGCAAATAATCCAGGTTGTGTTGTTCAATGCATCTAAAAAGCAAAACTCTACCGAATGACCTCAGTTAATGACAGAAGTAAATCAAAAACCAACAATAGTCTCAACATTCATCAAATTCAATCAAGCTGCACCAAATTGGGCATTTAAGGATAATTGTTCACTTTAGGATATATGAAGAGAGAGATAGATTGATTATTTGATTGATTGATTGATAGACAGATTTTTATATTTTTTCTATCTGACAAATTACAATACATAATTTGACATAAATCACCCCTTCTGGTTTCTGCATCGAGCTCCTCATAATTCAGTTGTGCTGTGAAGTGCTGCCCCTCGTTGGTCTCTGTGAGGTACTGCAGTGTCATCGGGCAGCACAAAGTCTAATTGTTGCTGTTAATTGCTTCGGGTTGACGCGTGTGGTTCAGTTTATAAGTAAAGAAAATAATGCTGAGTCTTCAGAGGTCACATGTGAGCAGCTCCGTGTTGTTGTGTTCCTCTGCTGCTGAGAGACTGTGATGAAGAACCTCTGACATCGAGACAGATGAAGATAAATACAATGATGTGACACTGTTTGTGTTTACATCTGTTTCTGGGGTCTACATTTGGACGTGTACAGTATGACACACACACACACACACACACACACACACACACACACACCACGGGCTGGTGAGAGATGGATCCGTCTGTCTGCTCCTGGTCTCTGGTGATGAGTTCAATCCATCTTCATCTCATTCTATTCCAGTCGCCAGACATTCATCCTCCTCATCCTCATTTATGATCATGTAGAGATCTGTCATGTAGAACACACACACACACACACACACACACACACACACACACACACACACACACCATGCAGACTTCAGAACATGGGAAGGCAGCTAACATTTGACACACTGGTGATATTAGAGCTCAGTCATAACCTTGACCTCGCTCTGTCACTATAGCTTGATATTTCCATGTGATAACACAAGGAGTCGCTGTTTAACTGCCTAAAGTAATAAATAGTTTTCCATCCTATTATAAGAGGAGAAGAAATATTGTATTGTAGTTGAAGATAGAAAACAAAAAAGACGTGGTGGTGGAAGTACTCAAACATAGTAAGTACCTGCTATTGAAATCATTTAAGGTATAGTAATGAAGTACCTGCAGAGTGTATCCTATTCCCTAATGCAGCGATCTACTACTTTATCACGTGTCTGCGATTCTGATGGTTCTTCACCAGTGATGATGATGATGCTGATGATGCAGGAGGCGGGGTCTAATGTTACTTGTGAACTCTAATTGGATCGGACTAATTCACTTTAGCCAGTGATTACTTTGGAAAAATATATCAACACAATGCACGAGGAGAAAGTGCTGATATATGTGGATCTATGTAGGTGAGTAAAAGTACTTAAGTAAAGTGCAGATACATGAAAAGTGTAAGTAACTAAGTTAATGTACTTTCTTATATTCAACCAGTGACTGTAACTCATTCAATCAAACTTTATTTGTACAGCCCATATTCACAAATCACAATTTGTACACACTTTAACCTTATGTAGGGAGATGCAACACTTAGTTGTAAACATTTGATCACGTGATCAGTGAACAATCAATGAATGATAAACATAATTGTCCTGAACTCAATTTGAAGGAATTAATTACAAGTGAAAGTTAATAGAATTCACATATTAGTCCTGGATTCATCGATTCTCCTCATTGATTTTCCATTTCGTGTGATCACAGCCTCACATAAGAGGTCGAGACTGAGATGCTGAGTCATTCAGGATCGATCCGTGACTATGAGATCACTTATCACCGACTGGTGGACATATACTCATGATTTATTAATAATCTTTAATGAGAGAGTGTGTGAATCCTGTGTTTAAATCCTTCCCCGTGATCACCACCGAGCGGTGCTGTTGTTCTGCTGTCAGTCTGGCTCTGTGCTGCAGAGACACAGCACGTTTCACCACCACAGTCCTGATGGTCAAGGTCATCATCATCATCTTCATCTTCATCATCATCATCATCATCATCATCATCATCATCATCATCTTCATCATCATCTTCATCATAATCAACATCTTAATAAATAAATTAAATAAAATAGTTTGTGAATCCAGTTAGAATATTACAACACCTGTTAAATAACGACTGCATTCTTCATTACTGCTTATAATGTTGAATTTGTAGTAAAATAACCAAATATAATTATTTTTAAAGTTTTAATACCTTTAGTTTATTGGAATGGAGCCTTATTTTACACCAAAATGAAAAAGAAACATCGATATGATTGATGCTGTATTGCAGTCAGAGCCGGAGCACGACCGGCTAAACCTGCAGGATACTGCAGTACACTCTCCATCTCACAGGAGAGGAGGAGGAGGAGGAGGAGGAGGAGGAGGAGGAGGAGGAGGAGGAGGAGGAGGAGGAGGAGAAGGAGGAGGAGGAGGAGGAGAAGGGAGGAGAAACTGATCGATATACTGTCATCTCCATTTAGGCCTGTGGGGCTTGAAGGGATGGGCAGAGAGAGATGAAGGAGCGAGAGAGAGAGAGAGAGAGAGAGAGAGAGAGAGAGAGAGAGAGAGAGAGAGAGAGAGAGAGAGAGAGAGAGAGAGAGAGAGAGAGAGGGCGAGAGGGCAAAGAAAAGTAAGTTGAGCTGGAGTCACAGTGAAAATGTTCAAACAGGACGAGTGGAGTCACACAGATGGCCAGACACACACAGAAGGTCAATTATGAAGCTGTGGAGGAGGCAGAGACTTCTGGGAGTCTGTTGTCAAGAACTTGGCCTGAGACGTTGGTGTGAGGATACTGTGTGCCTGTGTGTGTGTGTGTGTGTGTGTGTGTGTGTGTATGTGTGTGTGTGTGTGTTTGTCGCTGCACAGATCTTAAATCTCTAAAAGTTGGTGAGGACCTAAAACAGGCAGGTGGAGGAATCAAGAGGAGGAGACAAAGTGAGAGGTCGAGAAGAGGAGGAGGTCAGAAAAACCAAAGAAAGAGACTTTTGATGTTGACAATGATAAAAACAAATAAATCTGTGTTGCTGGATTACTTTAAGCCTGGAGAAATATTTATTCTGTGTGTGTTGGGATGTGACGAGTGCGTGAGAGATTGAGTTTGTGGGGATTTGTTTAGAAAAAGATCAAAGATTAAATTTAACAATATGGAGTCTGAAATCCAGGGGAAGCACTTTAAGACTTTTCTATTTAGTGTTACAAAAAAAAAGAGTTTTTTAATATCTTGTGCATAAAGTTTGAATGATTCCCTGAAATGCTCTGATGTTTTTATACGTGTCGGCACTTTCCGAGTCTGTTGAGTTGTCGACAGAAATCTTCAAACCTAGTTTCAAACCTTTTCCTGCTCAGCTGTTCATCTTAAGTTAGGTTTTTATTAATATTGAACTTGTTAAGAATACACATGACGAGTGTAGAACGGTTCTCCAGATACTTTAGACGTTTGTTTGTAGAAAATAATCAAAATGATTGTGTTATTGGTAAATAGATTTTTATGGCTTGTTAAAATGTATTCATAAGCTTTTATATTTGTCGTGAATGGACGAGGTATAGGAAGGAAAATATCGGCTAGAGTTCAGCAACCAGACAAAAGTTTGTCAACCTTTATTTCACCCTTTAAATGTTTGTGGAGACAAAACAGACGAAAGCAACACGTACAGTATACACACAGACACCCGTAAACACACACACACACACACACACACATAAACACACACACGCCCACACGCCCACACATCCTCACCTTCACAGGATCTGAAGTGTAAACGGACAACTGACAAACAGGAACTCACATCCACACGCCAAATTTTCTCCATCACACACATACGTGCACAACAATAAACTGTTATAATCATCACATCACATCACTGTCATCAGAATATCCAACACACACACACACACAGACACACACACAGACAGACTGGGAACAATGGGCCGACATGTGTGTGGGTGTGTCACGTCTCCAGTGAAACACAGAATAGACCATTGTTAACCTGAAGTGACAGAGAAAGGAAAAACAATCAGGAAAAGTCCCTCAGATTTACGCACATCGACTTTCTGGAGAAGTGGAAACTGGAAGCGCGTGGTTCTCCAAAGTTTGTAAATTAACTTTGTGATTCATTTTTTCTGATCTCTCTCATCTCGTAATGACATTTCCCCCCCCCCCCCCCCCCCCCTCTCTCTACATCCATCATTCTTATCATGTTTCCATTTCTCCTTCATTCTTGTCTGTCTTCTTGTGTCGCTGGACCATTTTTTGTCTCCCCCTATTGTCTTCGTCCAATTCCCTTTCTCTGCCGACTCGTTCTGAATCCCGTTATCTTCCCGTCACTTCCTCCGCGCTGCTCTGGTGCTTGTGCTGCGCTGGCATCCGAAACAAAAGGAGCAAATGAAAGCCTTTGTACTTCACTGACTTTGTGTTTGATGTCAGGAGCGGAAGCTTTTTCATCACGGTCCAAACTGTAATTAGGTTTTTTTTTTGCACAAACAAAGAGCTGCTGCCCTTGATGGGCCTTGTGTGGAGGAACTACTGAAGGACTCACACCTCCAGTGTTGTTTGGGGCGGTTGCGTATCAGTGCCCCCCCCTCGACCGTGGTGTGTTTGAATTGGTTTCTGTGGTTTGTCTCACAGTGACACAGCTGAATCCAGTGTCTTCTATCAGGCGGTGATGCAGCTCTTTGGTGTGGAAACTGTCACACACCAGACTAATCCTATAATATTGTTCATTCATCTGATGCAGACCCAACCTACAGCAGTTTATAGATAAAAACCTCTTAACAGAGGAAACCAATACCAAGAATTAAAACATATAAAGACTTGTGTATTTGCAATGCATTTGTTCTATTGTCCAATTGGTGACCTGAACAACTGTCTCTTGACCCTGTTCCCTTAATCGAAGTAAACGTTTTAATATTTGTTTGTGTAAATAATCGTATCATCTGCAAACAGCCTGATCTGCTGGAGGAATAAACCGGAGAAGTAAGTCTAGTTTCCCAGAATCAAGATTTTAAGACCGATTTTACAGTTGCTGACAAAACTATCAATTGCTATGTGCGAACTCTTCCAACAAGGGCAAATTATCGAGGAGTATCTGCGATAATTACAGCCAATCAGAGCGCCGGATGGAGTGAAGGTGGTGGAGGTACATATGGTGGTGAGGTGCCGCTTGACGTTTGTGTACTGCTCTTATGTTAAGTACTGTAGAAAGAAATTGAATAGATTAATTGATTGATAGATTTTAATTCATGGATACAACTAGTGGTAAATGGTAACTCATATGATTTTTTTATAATATACCCAATCAATAAAAAACAGTGGGTACAGTTGGCTTCAGGAAGGTTTTCTCCAGCGGCTGATGTGGCCTCACACGAGATCCTGTGGTCGCCCGGTGGCTGTCGGCACCAGAAAAGACGAAAGTGTCGGTTATCACACTCCACCATGACCTTCATGTGTGCTTTGTGTTTTGTGTTTTGCCTCAAGCGTCTTCATACAGCTGCGCTTGCACCACTTTTAGATTTCCACTTAAAGAGGTGACAGATGCGGGCTCGACATGCTGGTGTGTGTGTGTGTGTGTGTGTGTGTGTGTGTGTGTGTGTGTGTGTGTGTGTGTGTGTGCACCCGTATAAAAGACAGCAAACGGCTCCACTTTCACTTTCACAACATCCTGAAGAGGGAAACAGATACAGTCCTTCCTCAGTGATGCTCTCAGTGTGTGTGTGTTTGTGAGTGTGTGTGTGTGTCGGTGGGGGAGAGATGTGAGCCAAAGTGCATTCGTCCCCTATCGGTCACTTGATGGGAGGACGATCGTCTTTCACTCACAAGCCACAACCATCGCATCTTTTTACCAGTTTAAACAGACGAGGGCCCGGCACACACAGAAAGTTAAAACCAGAACATCCTCCTCATGAACTGATTTATTCAAATTGTAGAATCGTCTTACTCTGGGTTATAAAGATCTTAACCCAGAATGCCAAAAAGTATAATCACACCTTTTCCTGATACCTGCCATACGTCTCTCAACATGTATTTTGGACTCAGATAAAAAGCAACAGATTTCTTTCCGACAGTTTTATCGACCTATTACTTAAATATGAGGAAAAACCCTTTTGAGCAACTTGAGTTGAAGAGTGAAACACGACACAGGGAAGGGAGCGGCTGCCGCTGACTGAACTGAGGTCAGTGCGACCTGTGTCCGTGGTCCGACTCTCTTCAGGAGCAGCCAGATGAAATGTGGCGCGGCTGGCAGGCGCTGCCGACACCCCCCACTGAGAGGCCGCCTGCAGGCAGATCAATCTGGCTCCCGATCCAAACACACGCTTTGCTGCTTCTTCCTCGGCTGCAGCTGAGCTTCACAAATGACCCAGCGGGGATGAAAGGGCTGCACCTCACTGGAGATGAGCTGAGGTACAGAGGACAAATATTGAAAATGCAAAAACGTTAAATCACCAAAAACATGTCAGATGGCAGTCGCAGTTTGTTTATTCAAACTATGCCCTTTGAGCTAACTTGTCTTTTTAAAACTTATCTTGTTTTAAGACTGTGCAAGTTGATTGCTACTTCTCAATGAAATTATGTTGGTATGCATGTATATGACGAACCAATCTCAAAGCCCATTGGCTATAGATGACGAATTAGCCTGAGGGGTCCGAGCATTATTTACATTTGTGATTGACTAGAAACCGAGACCAGCCCAAATCACTGGAAGTGCCAGGAATCGAGCCTCAGGCTTCTCCGATTAGTGGGTGACCCGCTCTTCATCCGGAGCCATATCCTCAAATTAACCAGATTTTCCGCTGTATCACCTTTTTCACTACCTGAGGAAAGTGACCAACAGCTACTTGGGAAACCAAAGCACCATCCGCTCCGTAAGCTCTAAAATGGTCAGTTAAACGCGGATGGAGTCATTATTGATTCTTTAGACAAGACAATTTCAACATTCATTATTCAATATTTTGCAGATTATGTGTGGAACTGGATTGAAGCCAAAGCGAGGCCGAGGAACCCAGAGCTCCGTCAGAGCTGCTCCTCTGGATCTGCAGCTCCAACACTTTAACGGCGGTGCAGAAGAGGAGCCGGTTCACCGAGTTCAAAGTGTTTTCTGCTGCTCTCAATGAGTCCAAGCGCCATCTGTAGTGTGTAGGTGTGTGTCTGTGTGTGTGTGTGTTACTGTACTTTGATGTGTACAGTATGGGTCTGTGCATGTCCCTCTCCCCCTCTATGCTGCTCCGTCTCTCCTTCTCCTCTGACATCTGGACGGGCCTGAAACAGCTGTGTCTGCTGCAGTCCCCCTTGGGATTTATTGCCTATCTGCGCTCACACACACACAAACAGACACGCACACACACACACACAAACACACACACACCAGACTTCCTCATGCAACCCCTCATCTCTTATCTTTCCATAAAATTCAGCCTCACGCTACGCTACACCCTCCCTGACTTGTCTTCCTCTCTCAGAATTTGGGGATTTTCAAGACGTCTCTGCCTTCGACATCGTGCCACATGACTTGTGTAGCAATGTGGACGTTGTGTGTCTATTGCATTTGCCAGTTTGTGCAGTTACGTGCACATTATTCTGTATTAATTGCATCACTCCTTTTTTATGCCTGCGTCCAGGTACATGATGTGAATGCTCATGCATGTGGACGTTCATGGCCTGATGTGTGTTTAGTCCCCGTGCACCCCCATGGCCAACATACCTCAGCCTCTGATCTTCCTCTTTTCATCCCTCCCTTCTCTCCTCCTCTTCTCTGCTCTCTTCCTCCTCTACTCTCATCCTCCCCGGGGCAGCCATTCATAATCAACCTCATTCTGCGAAGAAAAGAGGTCTGTTGTAAGGTGTGTGTGTTCTTTCATGTTTCGCCCCGTCTGTCCTTCTGCCATTTGGATTCAGTTGTGCTTCAGTTATGTGCTGCAGAAGGATTTATGGGATGAGATTGGCTGCGTGATTCAGTGTGATACAGCATGTACGTACACATTAAGGCATCCACTGTGTGCAGAATGAAAGTAGGAGTTGAAGTAGCTCTGGGGTTCTGTTCACTTGTCAGGTGGAGATGGACGAGCAGGTCGGTTTGAGGTTAGCAGTAATGTGGGCGTTTTACTGGACTGTTGTGGTGAAGTGTCTGAAAGAAGGAGGAAGTCGAGTCGCTGTTCCTTCACCGCAAGGATCCAGTTGAGGCGGTTCGGGCATCTTAGCAGGATGCATGCTGGGAGAACTTCCATTGGAGGTGTAGCCGGCACGCACCCAACTGGGAGGAGAACCTGAAGTTGACTCACAAGTCACTACATATCCTATCTGGTCTGGAGCGGCCTTGGGATCCCTGGAAAGCTCAGCCGGGTGAAGGATGTCTGGAAGTTACTGATTAGCCTGAAGCTCCACAACCCGATCTATGATCAGCAAGGGAAAATGAATGGATGGATAGAAAAAGATGATAATACCCCCCGAAAGTACATTGAATATTAGAATGTAATGCCTTACAATAAAGAAAACCTATCTTGAGGCAGTAGTCCAAATTAATTAACTAATTAATTTACTTTTGTCGAGATGTTGAATAGAAGATCAAGTTCAGTTGATAACTTACATTTGGCCTCAGCTGCACCTTTATCACCTCTGACACAGAGCTGATGAACTATCCCCCCCCCCCCCCTCTACTCTCCTCCTTCCTCCTTCCACCTTCCACCTTCCATTACATCCGTCTCCAACCAGCTTAACCAAAAGATACACGTCCTCTGACACTTTTTTCTCTTTCCTCCCACCTCCAACCTCCATAACTTCATATCATTAAACTTATACTCTGATGCGTGGATTTTGCAGTTGCTGTAAATTAGCCGTCACATTGGCTGCACAGTCTTTACCCTCTCCAGAGCCAAGACAGCTTTACCTCCCAAATATTCTCAATGAGACTGAGATCTTGGCACAGTTAACAAAAAAAAAAAAAACACTGGGATAAAAGCAATAAAAGTGCAATAAAACACGCTGTGATGTCCCTGGAACCGCTCGGAGACTGAACATCCTCTGACTCGCTGTGTTATCAAGTCAAGTCAGGTCAGGTTTATTTATGAAGCCTGAAATTACCAATTTAACGCGTAAGGATTTTACAAGATGGGACACACCCTCAACTCGGATGCAGAAAAATGGAAAAGATGCTGGGTGTGTTTATCTTATAGATAGAAAGGATGTTCAGATTATTGTTCAGAAGAGAACATCAGTGCCTGTGTAACTTATACTTAACTGGACATCTCCTTAGATACATGTCCTGGTTAAAGCCTCTACAAGGGGAGTTTAATGTATGGGCTGTTTCCATCCATCTCTTAAAGTAATGCTCTCCACTTAGCGTAACTTAAATTGTTTGCTCTCTCAAACCTCTTGAGATCATATGAAAAGCTTAAGAGATGACAGCTGTTTAGGAAATGCATCTAAAAGGTCAACAACTGCTTCTCCACCTGAGTTACACACCACACACCAGGGTTACGTGATGTACGACTTGTTCAAATGTATATTTTGTGTGAAGTTTAAAGTGTGTACCTGACAAATTGCCCGTGCTTGTGTGTATCAGTTTGTATAAAGGCCACATCTGTACGTGCTAAGCTTTTTATTTTAGGATTAATGTGAACACAACGCACTGAGTCATAGAGAGAGAGAGTGAGAGACTAATTGGAAACTGTTCCTGTGTGTGTGTGTCTTTGTGCGAGAGAGTGTGTGTGTGTGTGTGTGGTTACCGCCTGATGGACTGCAGCTCCCGTTATAGCACCGGAGCAGTGATTAGAGTTGAGTCTCTGAGCTGATTAATATTCCCCAGAGACGCCGGGCGAGGTGAGGGAAACGATTATGGGATGGACAGATAATGGAAAGATAATGCCCCCATGGATCACACTGTCAGAACAGAGAGGGACACGGAGTGTGAGGAAGGAGGGAGGAGTGAGGGAGGACAGGGCGAGCGAGGGATGATGGTGCAGAGAGGAGGCCGAGTGGAGAAAACTTTTAAAAGACTTTTAAAGTGCACACACCACAGGGACTGAACAAAAGGTTAAAGTTTTAGAAGTGGGTAAAGAGGAGAGACAAGGGGTCGGAATATACTTACGAGCAAGATGGCTGATTCACTTATCCTGCGTCTGTTTGGTGGATCTCTTGTGTACGTCGACAGAAATAAACCACATTTGTATGATTTGTCATTGCCACTGCAGCAGAGATCAGTACCATTTTACAAGTGGACGTGTTACCTGTAAGACGTAATGGAAACAAGTCAAAGACCCTTAAGGTCTTTGGCACGATGGAAAATGGTCCCAGGTGCAGACGATGTGTTTTGTCCATTAAGCCAAAAGTCGATCTCCCTGAGTTTCTTCTCTCGATGTTGACCTTAGAGAAATCTGGAGGCTCCAGAAATATTGGTCTGTCAAAGTCTCCTGACCTGAGTGTTCGATAATATTTAGTCTGAGTTCTGTGGTCTGCCCCCTACTGGAATCCTCCAGAAACACGCGTAGTCCCTAAGCAAGTATGTGAACAAAAACTTTCTTAAAGCAGCCGGTTTCCTTTGTGTTGTATAAGATGATATATGATAATGATATATTAATATTAATATTGTCTAGTCCTCAAATACACAATAATCTCACATTTTTAAACCTACAAATGTCTTTTGTCAAAGCTAATATGGACTCGCCCATGATTTTGGAATTAAACGTTTAACAATCATCTTATATGTGTTCCAGCAAGAAGGCTGGTGGTTCCAATCCCATTCTTCCCCATCTGCATGCTGAAGTGTCCTTGGGCAAGATACTGAACCGCAAAAAAATGGCCCCAATAATTGTAAGTCACTTTGGATAAAAGCGTCTGCCAAATGACATGTAATGTAATGTAACATGTAATGTGTTTAAGTGTCCACATACTTTTGGCAACACTATGCAGAAAGTGATGGATGACGGAGGAGTAAAGGCAGATGAGGACAAGGCCGGAGTCATTAGAGAGGAGGAAGTGACTAAACAGGTAGAGAGGAGCTTAAAAAGGGAGAGAAGAGCGAAGGAAGATGATGTAAGATTGGGAGTGCTGAAGAAACGGGAACGAGAGAGTTATTGGAAGAGGAGAGAATTGAGGGATGCAGAGGAAGGAAGGGAGGGTGGGGGGCTCAGAAGAAAGAGAGGAAGGATAAGAATGGAGAATGGAGGGCAGCGGCAGAGGAGTAAATCCAGCCAGCGCTTGGCCTGAGCGTAATCTAAGCCAACATGATAACGTCACTGACGAGGCCGAGAGGAGGGGAGAACGAGAGAGTGATGGAGGGAGGCGCTGAGGACCAAGGGTGAGAGAGGTGAAGCAAGGCCACATGGCAAAGAGAGAGAGGAGGAGGAGGAGGAGGAGGAGGGAGGTTTGAATAAAGGAAAAGGAGGAAGGAACAGGAAGAGAAGCAGAGTGGATTTTGTGAAGGACTGTCAGACCTGCCTTTAAAATCCATCCTCCACCATCTGATCTTAACCAGAGGCTAAAAATACAGGTGTAAATGCAGCAAAGACGTACAGAGAATCTGATTCTCCCTGGAAACACATGCTCTCATCTCAGCTTCATCCATGCACCACGTCTCACCACTGTACATCCATGTGCCAGACGATGAATGATTCTCGGGAGCGTTTACTTTTACAGCCGGCACTTAAATCGTTATCTCCACCGCTTGAGGGAACGAGCTCATTCTGTGTGTGTGTGTGTGTGTGTGTGTGTGGAGATAAAGTCGACCCAATGCTCACAGGAATGTGTTGAGGAGCTGGCGGTGTTAATGGAGGACGAGAAATCCAATCATGAGGCGTCACAGCAGATTGAGCTCGAGAGGAAAAGTTACGCAGCTCACAGAGACTCTGGGTACAAGTCCACACGGCTATGTGTCTAGCATTAACCTTTTCAAACTTTACAATTACGTCCATTAAAAAAGTGTAATCCTCTAGATTCGCACAAACCTCCGCTAAGACTTGTTACAGTAAACAAAGTGAAAAGACAAACCTTGGAATTGCCCTTTTAATCAAATCAGCTTCAAAATGTAAAACCTTCTTCCTTGATTCATGACCCATTTCTCCAATAAATTACGTTTTCGGATAATCCTGCAAACTAACTATAATTATACTTAAATAATCCCAGGTGATAAAAGTCATAAGTCGAAACGGTGGGAGGCCCTATCGAAATTTTTATATTATTATTTTTTAATAAGGGCTTAACAATTGAGGGCTTCAACATGCTCAAAAATATTAAATTTGCAGTAACTAGAAAGTGGTGAAAATCTACGTATTCTGGAGTATTTGGAAATGGGCGTGGCAAAATGGCTCAACAGCGCCACCTGGAACCCAGCCCCTAGGTTTCCACATAACCGATTTTCACCAAAATCAGGACAAAGGTGTATCGTGACTAATCATAAAAAATAGCCTCAAGGAGCATTATGAAAAATGCCCCAGGAGGCCCGCCATTTTAGATTTAGTGCCCATATAGTATTACATGTAGTATCGTGTAAAAGTATTTATTCCTCTCATCAGAAAACAGCTTGGTACTCCTGCACCACAGCAAATCCACCAGGGACAGCTGGAGGACAAGTTGCTGACCTCACTCAAGTGGACCACTTGCTGCAGTCTGTCAACGGATGAACAGTTGCTTCTATTACAGTCGGAGGACAAGGTGAATTTTCTTTTTTAACTTCTTTTCTTTTGAGACACAATCTGTCAGGAAGTGTTCCAGAGGAGAGTTTGAGGATTTATGTCTCTGCTTTAAGTGCCAGTGAGATTCCTGCTGCAACTGTTTTCTGGAGAAACGTGTGTATTCGTCCACATCCTCCCTAATTGTCTTTTCTTTCCACAGCTTCATAACTGACCTTTTGTGCGGTGCGTGTTTGTGTGTGTGTGTGTGTGTGTGTGTGTGTGTGTGTGTGTGTGTGTGTGTGTGTGTGTGTGTGTGTGTGTGTGTGCAACCATCTGTGTGACGCTAGCGCTCCGGTTTGAACATTTATGTCTTTTTTGGTGAAACTGCTCATTGTTCTCTCTCTCTCTCTCTCTCTCTCTCTCTCTCTCTCTCTCTCTCTCTCTCCCTCTCTCCCTCTCTCAATCACAGATGTTAACGCTGGAATTCGAGGCACGCAGTTTGTACTTCCTGTGTTTTCGGCGTGTTACTAAGGTAGCACTTCCTGTCTCAGGAGATGGAAACACACGTGTGTGCCCAGACTCACATGCAAACATCTCCACTATTTGCAAGCACACTGGACATATAAACACAATAATTACATATGTGTTACTCTCTTCCTCCTCACATTTAGAGATCTACACAGAAATGTGCTCAATAAACAGTTAATCACAGGTGATAACAAGTCCAGAGCTGCAGCTGGTCGGCTCATACACAACTCTCTTCAGAGATGAGAGGAATAAGGAGTCTGGTCTCCACACAGGCCTGATCTCAACAATCCAGGAACAGATGCAAAGACAGAAGACACTGAGTCTCAATACACAGAAGAACTTAGACAAGAGGCTGAGCTCAACTGCCAAGTGCCTTTTAGCAAGCTAAGAGAGTGGCTGCTCCAGTACAGTAGCTGATTTTGAGGTAGATACTTAGTGGTGAATCTGAAAGTGGTGTCTCTTTATCCACAGCTGAAAGACAAGTCAACCATCAAGACTGTGGGGTCATCTGATTAGTTATTTACATTTTTCGATTCACAAACTTACCTTTCGTCAAAAAGAGGACGCGGCTTACAGCAAATACACTTTGATAAAACCCAACGTTAATGACACGAGCCCGGAATAAGAGATAAAAATGGAGAAAACATCAACTACACATTGTTCTAATACTCTTCTGTCTGATGGATTTATTAATAGTTAATTGTTTGTCAAAGAATATACTAAATTGTATGTAGTCAAACACCAAAACATCAGGTTCTAAAGCTTTCATGCTTTCAATTATTTAATTTCTTCAGCATCCAAACACAAGCGGAGTTTTAAAAATTCATTAATTGGGGAAATCCGACGGTTTTAATTAACTTAAGTAGATCTTTCCATTTGTAAAATAATTTAAAACAAAATTCATCCCGGGTATAAAATATAAGGACTCTCTTGAATATCTCTGCAGTAGAGTTACTCTCACACACTTTAACATTCTGAGTAGCTCCGCTTTGTATTCTCTCTCTCTCTCTCTCTCTCTCTCTCTCTCTCTCTCTCTCTCTCTCTCTCTCTCTCTCTCTCTCTCTCTTCCTTTTTGACAGTCACACAACCCGTTGACCCCGACTCGACCACAATGGGAGACTGAAATACTGTCCTGCTGTCATTTCATGGGACTCATCTCTCTGGTCCTGACAGCCTGTGACAGCACGGAGGGACACACACCCGCACACACACTCACACACACACACACACACACACACACACACACACACACACACACACACACACAGACTCACATTCTTTCAGTCTTAGTCACTTGCTCACAGAAAATGCCATTGTCAACATCCAGAGCAACAGACAGAGGGGGGTGTGTGAGGGGCGGTGGTGCTGCTGGACGGGGGGTGCGGGGGGGTCAAAAGAAAGAGAGGATGTTGAGTGTTGACTTGTGACTTTGAGAAAAGTCTGTTCTGGTGGTTTTCAGCTGTCAACAAAGGAGCGAAACAGAGAGATAACATCTGGGAGACAGAAGCACTGGGTCCAGTGAAATCGTCCTTCTGGACAAATGGAGATATTCAGAAAATGTAAATGTTCTGGTCCTCTGGACAGAACAGAGAACAAGTCTGGTCTGTGTACGTTTACCAGGATTTCTCACATTTCACAGCCCCATGTTTCCTCATGCAAGAAGGAAGAATTAAGATAATTGAATAACACGTCATAACAAAATGGAAATTGACATAATCTCTTTACATGTTTTTACTAGAAATAAAATTGTCTCACTGAGATGTTAGTTGGCAATTTTAGTTCTGTAGTCATCAATGTGTGTGTGTGTGTGTGTGTGTGTGTGTGTGTGTGTGTGTGTGTGTGTGTATGTGTGTGTTAATAAGCAGATACACCTGGTTTCTTACATAAGCTAAAGCCTCCGAGGCTGCGGCACACCTCCACTGTCAGAGTTTCCACTGCACTGACTTCATGCTAATGATATGTAGTAACATGCAGATACACACACACACACACACACACACACACACACACACACACACACACACACACAGAGAGAGACACACACACACACACAAACACACACACACACACAGAGACACACATATGCACACAAATACCAATTATAGCTCACAAACATTCAAAGAAGTACACAGAGAGAAAAGATGCACTACACACACAAGTGATCACAACATAACACACACAACAATACACACACACACACACACACACACAACAATACACACACACACACACACACACACGTGCACATGCCCTCATTCAAATACAGTTTGACTCTGATGCAAGTGCAAGTCATCACAACCTCAGGGTGCACACAACATTTATAAACTCACATTCTATACATGCTGCAATCTCTCAGAGGTTTGTACATGTGTGTGACTCAGTGTAACTAACTACATGAATCAGCTCGGAATGTTTTAATGAAAGAAAACACACACACACACACAAACACACACACACAAACACACACACACACACACACACACACACAGACACACACGTGCTATAGGGAGAGGTTATGACAGGGCAGCTGAGCTCCATGATAATAAGCAGTGGGCCAGTGAGGACAACAGCGGATTAGAGAGTGAGACAGAGATCAGGGTCGTTACCGAGTGAGAGTGCCGAGTGTGAGGTCGGCCTGTTGACACGCCAAAGAGTGAGTGACGAGGAGGCGAGCGAGTAAACAAGGAAGAGAGATAAGATAGGAAACCAGAATAGAACAAAGGGAAAAGCCAGAATTTGACCATTGATGAAGGAGATATTCAGGAAACGTTGGTTTAACATCGTTTTCTATTTCTATGCATAAGTGTCTGTGAAGCTTTCTGCCACATGTTGGATCCCGGCTGCAGGGATCCACTCTCATTCAGGTTTAACAACATTTACTCACATGATGTAAGACGTTGAAGTTGGTGTAAGCTCTGTTCTTATCAGTGCCTATGAGGAAGTGGGTTTTAGGGGGTGGGGCTTATTAGAGGTGATATGAACAGCAGCTCGAGTAGTTGTTTGAAAAGCTGCAGCAAACACTGACGGCTTCGGTTTACTGCCACGATCAGGGTGGTGCGTTGACTCTGCTGCAGGGAGGAGAACAGTCGGTGAACTCGACCAGATGTGTTTCAATGTGGTGGAGGAGATGGGTCTCGTTCCTCCACAGCAAACACACAACCTCAGAACAAAAACACAAGGTTGTGTGAGCCTTTAACCAAGTGCTGTGCAAGGCAGAAAACACACTCTTGTTAATGCACTGTGTTTTTCTAGTGTAATGGTCCCTCAAATTACTTTAACACTTAATGTCATTCACCCATTCATGCACACACCACACACACACACACACACACACAGAGTCCGCACACCCCTCACAGAAAAAGACTCAATATTCACATTTCCACTTTTAAAAAATGCACACTAAGAGAAACAGCTGTGATCATGATATCATCGTGATTTAAGGTTATTGGCGGTTATTAAGTCACATTTCAGTTCCAATAGTGTGTGAGTGGGTTTTTGAGGATGTGAGTTTATACAAAATGTTGCAACACGGATACTGGATTACACCACACATCCCCCCCCACCCCCAAAAAAACCCCCAAGAGACTTTCATTGTTCTGGTTGGAAAGAAAGACTTGTTCCTCTTTTCAAGTGGCTCTCCTTCTGTTTCCATGTGAAGAACAAGGATGATGAGAAGAGAGTGATGAGAATAAATGCAGGAATACATGAGGGGGGCGAGTGGTGGAGGTGTGTGTGTGTGGGGGGGGGGGGGGGGGGGGAGGATGGATCTTAGCGCCTCTGTGTGAAAAACAGGACGAGGAGGAGAGACGGACAAACACGAACTTCTTGTTTCACTTCTGTAAACCTGATTCTGTATCTGGAAAATGAGCTAATACCCAGTGACCGTAACCAAGAGCCCGGGGACAAATAGAGCTGATCCTGGAACACTGAGAGGTGGCCACGGGCTCCTGCTGAAACTTTGAGGTTAATGAACAACTGACTTCGGGTCCCTGAGCAAATAAACTCTCTTCAAGTATTTTCCAGAGCGAGCGTGAGGGCACGGCCGACCTCCCTGTTACCACCTCCTGAGAGGAGGCTCACTGGGAAGAGGAGTTAATTTCCCACCGGGCAGAAAACATATTGGTCAAGACGCTTTATGAAGAAGATGAGTGAAAGGGAAGATTAGTTTGGTGACCTTCACTGTGGCAGGTTAAATTCAATCAATCAAATTCAATCAAATTTTATTTGTATAGCCCATATTCAAAAAATCTCAATTTGTCTCATAGGGCTTTAACATGGTGAGACATCCTCTGTCCTTGACCCTCAGCAAGAGTAAGGAAAAACTACAACATGAAAAATACGTAGAAACCTCAGAGAGAGACACATGTGAGGGATCAAGTGCAATAGATGTCAAGTGCAGAAAAACTTCATCAAGAAATTAAAAAAGTTTTTTTGTGAGGTTGATAAACGCAGGAGAATCTTTCTCTCTCCCACACACTTACAGACCAGTGATTATGATGTCAGCTCCCTTCAGATAATAACAGGAAATCGAATGATGTGACTACAAAGTTGTTTTGAGGTACTGAAGTATTTCATACGTGCACTTAAAATCTTGGGGCCTGATCATTTAGAGTTGGGACAGTTTTGTTTGGTGACGTCATTGAGAGTTGTTAAAACTGAACGTGAGACTAGACAATTTGATATTTGTGTACTTCGGCCTTCTTCACTTACTTGTGACCTCTAAACCTGGAATTGGATTTATTATTCATCTAATTCCTTGTTTACTGAGGTACAAAATAAGGAGGTTGAGGACGTGAACTCTGGGAGCCGAAGCTGATACCGGTTGGTTTCATTCTGGAAGGAGGTCATGTGATCCGAGCCTGACGAATTAAACGAAGGCTACATCAGGACTGAAAAAGAACCAATCAGCAAGCGGTTGGGCGAGTCTCTGTCATCGTTTTCAAAACATCTCAGCTTCTCCCGGTCCAGACTGAACCGGAGTTTTCAAAGTAAAACGACACAGATAGAGTTTCTACACAAATCCATTGTAGAGGCTCTAGAACTCGTAGTAGTGTGGACGCCAGGTGTGTCTTCATCAAAGTTGACTGAGGAAAACGCAGTCGTGTGGATGTAGCGTTATACTTCAGACCTTTTACATAAAATGAACGACTGGAGCCTTAAATTGAACTTGACCTCAGTGAGAACCCCAGCCTCACACAACAGAGAACATGGGTCCAGCCCTCGATGGCCGCTCATCTCATTTCTAGGCCTCAGAGACGTGTCAAACCGCTGCCGTGTTGATTTAATCCTGGATACTCTGAGAACTGAGAGATTTGCAGCTGACTTTCAGTTTTCTTACAAATACGTGTGACTTTACTTGCACTCAGCAACTTGGCTTCAGACCTTCTTTCACAAGATCTGGAGCCGGACTTTCACTTCTCCCCAGAAAGACAAAAAAACAACAGCTCAGGTTTGAGTGTTGAAGTCAGTTGTCATAGCTGAAGTCAGGGGATCGTTAACACATTCAATCAGGAGACTCCCTGTTGTCCAATCCTCTGAAGCAAAGCCAGAATGTGGCGTCTTGTTGTTTCGGTGCTCGTGAGCAGAATTTGCAAACGAGTGTTTTTGGTGTGATGTGCACTTTGGGCCGTGCATGTGTGTGTGTGTGTGTCCTGAGACAGAGGGTGGACTGAGGACAAAGTGTGGGAGGACGAGACAAGGCTGCACATGGAGCCACAACACCCCCACAGCAAACAAGAGGGAGACCAAACCAGCAGCCCAGCCCATACAAACACACTCTCAGCACAGGACAACACTATTGTGGTGGAGGGAGACTGTGTGTGTGTGTGTGTGTGTGTGTGTGTTGTCGGTGGGGTGGGGTGGTCCGCTTGGTTTCCTCCAGAGAGTCAAACAAATGGAAGAAGGGAGATTCACTTCCCCAATGGGACAGACGGATAATATTGACATAGTCTGTCACAATAAGAGTCAGACTGAGCCTCACCCCCCCCTCCCCAGGATGAAGAGTTTTCTGAGAGTTTGTTTGTCGGATGAATTTAAATCTGACTTTTTAAAATCACAAGAAGAAAGTTATTGATCTTTTCTGGTCTGTGAGGTTGTTTCTATAAAACTGTCGGAGCCTCTGAGTCGTCTGTCGTGAAAAATCACAGTTCAACAGTGAGCAGAGGAGAAAGTTTTATTATCATTTTACACTCTGAGCTTTAACTTCTCAAGATTGTTTTGGCCCATATATTGTAATGGTAAATGGTTTTGTATTTATAAAGCTCTTTTCTAGTCTTGATGACCACTCAAAGCTCTTTACAGTAAAGTCATTCAGGGTTCAGCATCTTGCCCAAGGACACTTCGGCATGCAGATGAGTCAGACTGGGGATCGAACCACTGTCCTTCAGGTTAGAGGACGTCCACACTACCCCTCAGCCACAGCCACCCATAATTTACTGAAAATGATTAAGAATGAAGTATGTTCAAAAGGGACTCACAGCTATCATTCTAGATAATCACTTGTGTCTTGTTAATTTTCAAATAAGTGGTAAACCTTTTTGATGGAATGTCCCAAAGGGGATTTATTCATGATTTTGATGAATCAGTCATATTTAGCAGAGTGAGATCTATGAGTGAAGTTTGGTTGAATCTAAGTGGAATGTTGCACCTTGGTGGAAGTATGAGCTCCACTGGGAACCAGTCGAGTCTTGTTTTATTTTTAATTTTTTGATAACCTAGTTGTTCTGCTGATTTTGAGATATTTCAATCAAATGGAGCAATTAAGATGAGACTTGCGTGTTTGTGTGTGTGTCTGTGTGTGTTTGTGTGTAGTGAGTCCATGATCATCTCCAGTCATGAGTCATTCTTGGGGAGTCGTGTCATGTCTCCCCTCAGGTGAAAGGGATGAGATCTCACACACACCTCAGCACAAACACACACACACACACACATCAGTGAGTCAGGAAGGTGTGTCTGTGTGTGCGTGTGTGTGTGTGTCCGTAACTCGTCTGCATATATGCATGTAAACATCTGTGCGGGTGTTTATCCGCTCCAACAACTGTGCCCCAACCGCCGTGACCCCACCTCAAGTGTGTGTGTGCATCTTGTCAGGTGTGCGTCAAACGTGGGCGGGCCGACCGCGCTGTTGTCACACGGCGCCTCGGTGTGACCTCGGAGGTTGCCGGTGGCCGTGATTGGCCGCCAGCTCGCAGCTCATTAGGCCACTCACACGGGGACACGGTGCCAGGACACACACTCTCCATTTGTTTCACAACACACGGGCAAAGTCACGCACACTCGTCAGCGGGACACTGCAGGTCTGGCAGGAGGCCACGGGTGTGTGTGTGTGTGTGTGTGTGTGTGTGTGCCTCATGCATGTGCACGGAGTCTGTCTGGCCCCTGTGACCCGGCTGAACTTTGGCTCACCCTCATTGGTTCACTGCACCACACAACCTCACACCTAGATGCCTGCTGGCTGCTGGACCAGACCGGGGGTTCATGACCGGGAGGAGGAGAGGGGGGGGGAGAGGAGAGGAGAGGAGGAGAGGAGAAGAAAGGAGATTTAGTTTTTCTGAGCATCTCAGGACGGGAGGAGGAACAGACAATTACTTATTTTATCCGAACTCCTCATCTGTTGATCCAAATCACTAACATCTGAATCCAGTTTCCTCCATTTGTTTCTCCACCATTAATCCTCTGAAGGTTGCTGAAGATGTGTGGTTCACTCTTCACACAGAAAAGCCTGCAGGTTCGATCCCAGAACCTTCTTACTGGTAAGCAACAGGGCTAACCACTCCACCACCATGCCACCACTTCCTCATCTAGTTTGAGGAACAAACACACAACATCACTTTAAAAAAACAAAACAGCAACGGATATAAATCATCGTTTTTCTATTATTTCTTCCTCCTTCTTATTAATAGCTGCCACTTCCGAGCAGCTTGTGGCTTCTTGGTGTTTTCATTTCACCATCAGGATTTATCTGGTGCCATATTTCATCCTGACTCACAACGACATCCTCTGCTGTGATTGGCCTGCGTGGTGTTTTATTTATTTAGTTCAGAAAGCTTAAAGGCTCTTTGGCATCCCTTTCAACTTTCAATAGTTAAAGTACTATAACAGAATTTAAAACTTAGAACTGTCCCCTTCAGACTGCATAGCTTGAATTTATTCTGCAAAAAAGTCATAGTTTTTAGACAGTCATGTTCTGCCATATTCCCACAGTCTTATTAGAGTGTGTGTGTGTGTGTGTGTGTGTGTGTGTTTGTGTTTGTGTATCTCAAGCCCTGGTAACGCCGACTCATCGTTCTCGAGGAAGAGAATGTGCTGACCACGTCAGGTCTGCAGGGGAAACCCCGTCGCTCAACAGAATGACATTTACACTGACTCTCTCTCTCTCTCTCTCTCTTTTTTTGACAAGTGTTCTTCTTTCTCTCCCTGATTCTACGTTTTTCTCCCTCCCTTTTTTCTGTCATATTTCTTTTATTCTGTCCCTTTTGCCTTTTTTCTCCTTCTCACTTTCCCCTGATGTTTGAACTCACGTCACCCCCTGACCGGGCCTTCTCCCTCTCTCCCTCTTTCTCTCTCTCTCTCTCTCTCACCCACTCTGTCGTTCATCTTCCGACCTTTCCTGAGACTGACACCCCTCCCCCCCGTTCCCCCCCCAGCTCCCTCATCTCTCTTTCACCATACGATACTTGTCTGTTGACGTGTCCGTCGGCAAGTTGCTATACCAACTGGACGTTTCTGCTGACCCCTCGCTTGCTTCGCGTGACAGAGCTGCAGGACGTGCAGCCATAGGGCAAAGACTAGCAGATGGGTCGACTGTACAAGTGTATATATATACACACACACAATTAATGCATGCACTTGTACTCATATGCATACATTAATTTAACATAAATAAAATGCAAATACTTGAATGGTCCCCAGGAGAGTACGTATCTCTGCAAAGTTGTAAATCGAGCTGCACCAAATTTCAGCCCCATAATAAATAGAATTTAATCATCAAGAGCCATGATTTTATTTCATGGGAAATCTCCATTGGTTTTATTTTAATTCAATGCGCTGGTAATCACACTCACTGGGTTTTAAAGGTCCCAGGCAGAACCCTACTGTTTCCTAAGAGTTGATAGTGAGGTAGAAGTGAAGGGGACGCCCAGGTTTGAACTGGGGACGTCTTGATCTGCAGTCAAATCCTCTACCTCTGATACTGATATCCAGATCCAGTCAAAACCACGTTCCCGCTTATGAGAGCACATTTAAATTGAATTCACCTGACTTGCACAAATTCATAAATATCAGTCCCCTAAACAAGCTTCATTCTTTTATTAAGATCTTTGAATTATTCTCTGGTTTATCGGGGAAAAACATCAACAAATGGAATGTTAAAAAGTTTCCTACATCTGTGCCCTTGATCAAGTTCCAGCACCAAAATGCAAAATGTTATTATTTCAGCTAATCATCCATCATCTGAATATGAATGAGCCTCTTGGGGCAACGGCCAATATTTTAGTTCTTCTGTTCGCCATACTCTCTTCTTTGTCCGACTAATTTATTTTATCACACGAGTCAAATGTTTCTCCACACTAAACACAAAGAGTAATTCTATCTTTATATGGATACAGAGGAATTTAAAACCGGAGACTGCTCGAGCGTGATTGGTCGAACGTAAATTAAAAGGCTTCTGAACCCCCAAATCTGGCCCCTCCCCCTCAAATCCTGCAGATTCTCATAAGGAATCACAGAAAACCAACAGGAACAGGGGTGAACACATAACCTCCTGGGCAGAGAGGCACCAAAAAGATGTAAAACAAAAGCAGAGCCGAAGTTAAATGATCTATATATTTGTTGAGCATTTTTATTTTTATATTAAAAATAACATTCATAACAGTAACAGTTGTACAACCAATAATTATAATCTGAAACATGTCTGCAACAATAATTACACTTTTTTTTAAATAAGTTAAGAAATAAAGTTTTTCTCTGTCTGTCCCCCCCCCCCCCCCCCCCCCCCCCCCCGGATATCGTTTTTTTTTCTAAAAGCATTTATACAGTGTTGGCTATAACAGCGATCTCTAACAGCCAGGTCTTTAAGACTTGCTTTAACGTGGATATTCATAACATGTTATCTAGGCAGGCATTTGTTTGTTATTCCATTTGGATCCGGCAGTAGTACAAAAAGAGCAGGTTATTGATATTTTCCAGTACATGAAGCTACAGTACACAGCAGAGTACTTCTCTAAGGTCAGTGTAACGATCAGTGTGCGGCTACTCCAGTGTTAGATACAGTTAGACATTGTAAGATAACAGTAATGTTTGGCGTCGAGGCCTCAGCTGCGTTTCCAGTTATTGTCCCAGTGTAGAAATCCAGTTCTCCACGTCTCCACTCTCAGCCCCTGTTGCACATTTACCCCCGAACGGTGACGTCTTAGTCCGAGTCATCGTCGGCTCCACCAATCAGTAGTCGAGCTGGAAGTCAGAGGAGCCAATCAATGGCTGCCGACTGCAAGGGAACCACCAGCTAAGCTTCGGGCATCTGATAAGCTTCCGTCGAATCCACGTTAACAGGATGTGTTTTAGATCCAGTGTTCAGGGCGATGAAATAACTTCCAGTCCATCGAGTTCATAAGATTGCACTTTTTCAAATTGTTATTTCTTCTCAAATCCACGAAGCCGGACGCTCTGCGGCAGCTCTGGAGCAGGAAAGGTAACTTAGTCCGGAGATTTAGTCGACCAGCGGCACATTCAAGAATCCCACATTCTTCATCTCTCTGCTTGGAGCAACGTGTCGGGGCAAAAGCTTTGGATCAGCTTTCCTGTAAGAAAAAAATGTTTTTAATTTTCTAATTTTATTTTCCACCTTTATACATTTGCTAAACTTCTTAATTCATGGTATCACAGAGTTTGATAACAAGAGGAAACATCTAAATCTCATTATTCGAGTTATTCAGTTTATTTATCATTGTATTTCTTTGGTGAAAATCAACTGTATCATGATTCAGAGGTAATTGGGGATTTGTATCATGTTCCTCTCACTCATTAATTGGATATAGTCAAATATCAAGATCGAGTTTCAAGCCCGGGTACAGAACAACCTCCCTGCAGCCGATTCACTGCATCACAAATACCCTTTAAATGTTTCAAAGTACATTAAGTTGCTCTACAGTGTCACGTAAAAACAAAACAGATCCTTCTCTCACCTGCAGCTCTACATGATCATGGCCCTGAGGGCGGCTTTGCTGATGCGTTTGCGGTGTTTCCTCCTGCGGCGAGGGGACGCCGGACGGAACGGGGCCTGACGTGCAGCGGGGGACACGGGGGCCACAGTAGACACGACTGGGAGAGACAAGACAAACAAAGACAATAAGGTAAATACGAGGGTGAACAACAAACAAAGCAGTAAACAATTATTTCATAACTAAGTAGTTTGATTGGCTGAACCTGAATTTGAAAACAGTTAATGTTGCTCTGGTATCCTTTGGTATCCTTTGGTATCAAAATAACAAAATACGGACTAAATACTGAGAGTATTTCCTTTATTGTGATGTGTAGGTCTTTTGTGTATTTGTGGTATGTTTATAGATTTCTTTTTTATGGCATAGTCTTGTTCTTTTGTTGATTTGTTTTATTTCATCGCTGGAATTGATCAAGCTTTTCTACAATTTACTGCCTTTGCTCTTTTATTGATACAGTTTATTTTTTCAAATTTAGTGTATTATTATTATTATTATTATTATTATTATTATTATTATTATTATTATGTATTCGGTTGACCAATCACACCAGACTGGGCTTTATCAGGAGGGGGGAGGGGGGGCCTTAAAGAGACAGGAGCTCAATCCAAGTGTTTGAGACAGAGGCTGAACAGAGGAGCTGCAGCAGTGGAGTGTTGGAGTTTGTGTTTTCGGAACTTTAGAGCATGTGAACCTTTTCGAGTAATAACACAAATTTAAATCAGGAGCAGGAGCCAGAAATTTCTCCTTAAACAGTCTCATCCTGGTGTGAACAGCGTCACAGAGCAGCAGTGGAGAACAGAGAGCGGGCGTGGAGCTCTGGCTCTGGCTGCTCTCTGAAGGGCACCTGATAACCTTGGAGCCTGCACAACAAAGCCTGCAGGTCGGAGTGGAACACGCAGCGCTGGGAAGTGCAGCTGTCTGAGCATGCAGCTCTCAGGGGGTTGAGGAAGAATAGCAGGACGCACGTGGACGTGGTGTTTACGGTCCTACGGGTACGGGGGGGGCTGCTTCCGGCACCTGGGAAACTCTCACACCGATTCTCTCACACGTGAACCGCTCATATTACAACACACGCATGACCACTGGAATACGACAGTCATAACATTTGTCAACCCTCCCGTGAATCTGTCCTCGACGTCGACTAACAAGGGCAGCGATTGTACAAACAAGTTCTCCGGCGTGTAGCGCTGTGTCCTGCGTCTTCCAGATTTTTCCAAACTATTGTTTTTGGCCCGGAGCAGCATTGGTGAACCGCGCCAAGAGGTGTGTCTGGAATAGTTGTGCTGAATACACAAAGGCCCGGTCTTTATTGTTGACATTTGAATTACAACTATACTAATAAATCGAATGCGTAATAAGAGGTTTATTCAAAAGAAAGCATTACGTGGGCCAATAAGGTAATAATTTGCTTCCTGCAAAAATTTAATTTTGGTGCTAAACCAAATCAGTGTCAAGAATGTTTTATATTTGATATTTTCACTATTTTCAACAATTGAGTTTAAATCTAAAAGTTTGTGAAATTTGGTTCATTTTGATTGAAGTCATGGGTCTGTTAGGTCTTTGCAGAGGTACGTGCTCCATTAAGTATGAGTGTGACCTGTGCTCATTCTGTATGGTACTGTATTAACCACATGTCCCACATACATGTGACGTGTATCATATGAAAGACTTCAGTTCAGTTTTGATTTAAAGGAAGTATTTCTTGATGATTCTCAGTAAAGTGTCTTAAATTAGATTTATTTATTTATGTTCCTTTTTCAGTTATGACTGAGAAACTAGAAGTTCTATTTTAATCCTAGTTATTTTTCACAGGGTTTGATCTGAGCCACACAACAATGCTATCTAACATCACTTCCATACGGGGTTAGCAGCTGTTAAAATACATTGAATAGTGAGTTGATGAATTTGTTTAAATGCACTGGTATCAGACCAGTACCCCAGGTGTTAGAACCAGTATCGTGAAGGGAAGCTGGTATTGTGTCGAGACTAAACATCGAGAAGCAGAGTTTAGTTTCTTTAGTTGAAGCAGTTGGAGAATCTTTTCACATCGATGCTCAAGACTTTCCTGTTTGCCACGGCTTTTACTAAATCAGATAATTACTTTTATTTTATTTATCTATTTTATTTCCTTATTTAAATCTTTCAAATTCGTATTAAATGATTATTAATTTTGTTGTGACGTCTTCTTTTGTTTTTACATCTGATACCTTTTATATTTCATGTAAAGGTCTTTAAATCGCCTGGTGGTAGAATCAGGATCCTATGAGCATCCACACAGACACACACACACACAGCTGAGCAGCACCTGTTGTAAACGTGGTCGTCTTTGGTCTCTGCTGAGGAGGAGGAGGATGAGGATGAAGATGAGTCTGTTTATCCGGTTCGCTCTGTACCATCTCTAGAAGTCTGAGCCTCCTCTCCTCCTCTGTAATATGACCGTCCTCTATGGTCGGCTTAGAGTCTCTCTCCCTCCCCTGATTGGCCGGCTGAGCACCGGCCGAGTCCCCGCTATTGGCCGAGCCACTCTCTTCCTTTCCGCTCCCTTCTTTTTGACTGACTGCTTCAGTCTCAGTCTGTTTTGTGACCGGTGTAATTATTTGGCTGGTCACTGAGTCTCTCTGATTGGTGGTTAGAGGGAGGGTGGGGGTTTGCTCTGCTGCGGGTGGGAGTGTCGGGCTGACGGGGGGGGAGGCGCTGTCGGACTGAGGAGCGTTGAGTCGATGTTGTGTCCTCAGCTCGGGGTCTGGATAATGTGGCTGATGATGGTGCTGATATTGCTGATGATACTGTTGCCTCTGCTGATGCTGCAGTACCTGCTCCTGCCTCTGGGCGTGATCCGGATGATGCCCCTCAGTGTTCGAGGCCACGCTGCCCTCCTCCCTGCTCCCTTCAGACCCGCTCCCGCCCCCGAGCTGCTGCATACTCCCCATGACGCTGTGCTCCGCCCTCGCCTCCGACGGCCAGCTGCTGACGGATCCCAGCACCCCGGCGATGGGCTGGTGCCCAGGCCCCTGGTGCACCCTGGGCTGTGTCCAGTGCACCAGCTGGGTGTAGCTGCCCTGCTGCCACTGCCTGGCCGCCGGCTCGCGCTCCTCGGAATGGTAGCGCTGCTGGTTGTGCTTCAGGTCATCGAGGCGATGGAGGTCGGCCTTGGAGGAGTGACTCTTGGGCGGAGCAGGGTGGACAGATCGTGGAAGGGGGAGGGGAAGGTGGGAGGAGGGGGCAGGCTGCTGTGGTGGAGGCGGAGGGGGGTCAGGGTTGCTCTGAACAGGGGTGTTAGTGACGGGAAGGGACGAGGAGAACGAAGAGGACGAAGAAGACGAGGAAGATGTGGCAGGTAGGCATCTGCAGCTGACGTGGTCCTCCACTGATATCATGGCGTTGGTGTAGTGAGGTTTACTCCTGATGACCTGGATCTTTAGCACCTGGAGGAGAGAAAGACAACATTAGAGAAATAAACATTCAACAGGATGAACCATGAGCGTGAGTCCAGACACGAGAGGGAAATCTAACTGAAGACACTAAGCTCTAGAAAACCAGTCTGAATGTAGCTGCATGTGCGATATAAAAATATTATGAAAACATGCAGCAAAGACATCTGATTGGTTGTTTCCCAACAAGCTAATAATTAAATTCAATCAACTGTGGCAGTTGCGGGTGTAAGAGAAATTTTCCTTTTCTCAAAGTTACATCACAAGTCTGATTCTGCATTTGAACTTGTGACGTCTCCACACACCTTCAGGAATCTGCTGGAGGTGACGGTGGGGGTGCACTGCAGGTGCCTCGTGTTGCAGCAGCCCGAACATCTCTGCACCTCCACGCACGGCGGCCACAGGATGAAGTCGGCGTTGCGGCGGTCGAGCATGGACCTGGTCACCTCCATCACCTCCGTCCGAATTTTACAGACCGCCATCTGTGCCTGCTGCGCCTCCACTGTGAAGGGTCAGAGGGTGGGGGTGGGGGGGGTGGACATCAGAGTTAAAACCAGCCGGACGGACACAAGAGTGATGAGAGAAGGATTCAAAAAGACATATAAACAGGAAGGGACACAAATAGATGTGGAGACCTACCAAGACTTCTGCTGTATCTGCCGTGGGTGTGGTTTGTGAGGAGGTCGTGCTCATCCTCTTCCTCTTCTGGAGAAACAAACAGGGGGGGGGGGGGGGGGGGGAGGAGAGGACAAAAATTAGCTAGTTGATAAAATCAACTTAGGATTTTCCAACGTCTGCGTGTAAAGCACTTTCACATCACGAGTGGCGTTAGAACTCTTTCAGCCGTGTGAGGCCTCTCCAGCAGCTTTCAGCCGAGCTCATTGTTCACTGCGAACAGGAAGACATTTTTTTTTCTGGCCCTGCTAAAACAATTAGGCTATTTTCTGCCACAATTTGTCTCGCTGACGTCAAGAATCATGTTGAGGAGAGATATGAGTTGTTAAATATAACTCCTGTGTGGTTCTGTAAATGTGTGTGTGTGTGTGTGTGTGTGTGTGTGTGTTTGAACATGCCGTCATTTCATACTGTTCCCCCCCGGTGCTAATTATAACCCCGGTGTGGATTGCCTTTGGTCACTGTGTGTGCATGTGTGTGTGCATGTGCGTACTGGAGTGTGTGTGTCTGTGTGTGTGTGTGTGTAGGTGGTATTCGGTTGCCTGTTAGCCCTAATTAACTGCCCGCTGCAGAAAGGAGAACAGTTTGTTATTGTTCTCAGAATCAGCTTCTCTTTCAGATCCGTGCTCGCAGATTATAAGGTCATGTTTTTATTTGCACGGCTAAAGTCTGCGTGCTAACACACCGACGCTGAGCAGGTTGAACTGTATTCTTAGTGTTCGGCAGCTTAATTTAGCGTGTTGTCATGCTCGCTGTTGCTAATTACAACAAAACACAGCCGAGACGGATGCTAACGTCATAAATCTAATCAGAGGAGACATTTGAGAGTTGTATTTCCCCCCCCCTGTGGGCTCCATGAATATCTTTAACAAATATCAATCCATCCAATATTAGTGTTTTGAAAAAGCAGTTTGGTATTTTGTTCTGCGTCATCACGTTCTTTTGAAACCAGCGGTAATCATATTCGGGGGAGAGGGGGGTGGAGCTTGATGACACTACACGCCCACTTACACCAGCGGCCTGCGCCCATTGGCCAAGTACTAGCTGTGACCTCTGCTGGTCATTGGAGAGAATGCAGGTTTCGGCTTCACTTTTCTACGTTAATATACAGTCAATGCTAAAAACCCAGAATTTAACATGAGGAGTAACAGATATGGAACCAGGACAGAAGGGGAAGGAAAGCACGAGATGTTTAAAAGGGAAACGTTCTAGTTTTGCTGAAACTTCAGGCTTCGGTTTCAAGATGATCCCAGATACAAACAGTTGAAGTCATTTCCCTCCCTCTGTTGGTTCCTCTCCACGGTGGCTGTTATGTCACCGTGTTATTTATGCATTAAAAGGAATGATCAAACGACAATCCATTAATATATGTATTTGTGACTTGGTTCCTCAGAGGGATTCGTTTATAATGAATCTTTTAATCAGCTGCGTGGGCATGCCTCTGACTGTGTGCACAAGTGTGTTTGGACTCTGTTTGGGGTCGGAGATGTAGGGCGTGTGTGTGTCTGTGTGTGTGTGTGTGTGTGTGTGTGTGTCTGTCTGTCACACAGACACATCTATATTTCAGGACTGAGAGAGGATTCCAGAGCAGGAGAACAATGCAGTGACCTTGTGCTGTGAAGTTTCTCTCTGTCTCAGTTTGTCTGACGCTCACCAAGGTCACAGCCTCTCTCTCTCTCTCTCTCTCTCTCTCTCTCTCTCTCTCTCACAAACACTCACACACACACACACACACACACATCGAGCTGGTTCATCAGTCTTGCTGCTGTCTCGGATAAATATTGCTTTAACATGGTGCTTGGCATGATACTCTCTTACTGCATTCCTATGTCTTCAGGCCTCACACGGATTCACCTCCTCCACGTCTGTGTAATTACTGTGTGTGTGTGTGTGTGTGTGTGTGCATGTGTGTGTAGTACCTATTGCATTGGCCTCCTGCAGCAGCAGCACTTTCAGCTGGTCTACAGAGGCGATGGGAGAATTCCTCACCAGGTCGACCAGCGACGGAGGGAGAGGATCGCCCTGTGGAGACAGACACAGATTTAATCTCACGTCTCTTTACAAACACCGATGTTACATTGAACCTGGTGAAGAAGCAGCCACGTCCCAGAAGCTGATTATAAACATGCATTTCACCGAATAATCATAATGAGGCAACAAGACCTGTCATGCATCAACTTCCCCCCCGACACTAGATAAGATACCCAGTGAGGGAGAAGCCCTCCATGTCTCATAGTTCTCAAGCACAGTCATCAGCTGGGAAATGAAGCAATCAAGAGATTCCTGTCGACTTGTAACTTGAATGACATGTTGCAGGTTTTGGAATTCAGATGAAGCCACTGAGAAAAAGGAAATATACACAATAATAAAATACACAAAATAAAAAAACGACAACTACGTCCTTCAGAGGGTTTAGGCCCTGATGTTTCACACAGAGGCTGGAAGGGGGATTCTTCCTCTGATGATTTTTCAAAGTGTGTTTTTTCTAATTTTGTAATTTATTTAAATACTGGATCCGAGACATTGAGAAGATTGAAATGAACTGAGAGAGAGATAGGGGGGGGGGGGGCATCTCAGACCTCCATCTCAACTCCTGCTCCACTTTGGTTTCCTCCTGCAGAGGAAGTGATGCTTGTGACTGAGTGTGTTGCTGCTGTTGTCACTCTCTCTCTCGTCTGTTTACCCTCAAACGCAAGACAGGAAACTCGCCCCTCTCACCCCGTCTCTCTCTCTCTCTCTCTCTCTATCCGTCACACACACTTTCTCTCTGTATCTCGTCCATTTCTGTTCCGTCACTTAGCATCACAAACAACTTTCTGTGTTAGATTCCACCTTTTGTCAACCAGTAGAAAACATCTGCACGTTATACAACACACAACCACAATGTGCTCTTATTCAACCGACTTATGCAAGTTGTGTATTTTCAAACGGGGCAAAGATAAGGGGCCGTGATACTTAATGAACTTTTAATGAATGCCACGGCAGGAACTCATTTGGGATTCAGTCCCGGCTGTTCCTTGAGGAGACTCCTGCGGTTCCTGCGTGCAGATCAAAAGC